>NC_052509.1:31317397-31514897 GCF_014356525.2 Nilaparvata lugens
TATTCAAAAAAGATATACTGTAGAACTGTTTACAGTGTTGTTCTGAAGTAAAAGACAAATTATCATTTCAAATAGTTAGATAGTGCTAAATTGCCTCAGGCCCAGCCCCAGGGGTAGGTGGACCGGGCGGCCGCCCAGGGCGGCAGATTTTGGGGGCGGCAAATTTTAAGGAACGGAAAATTTTAAAATACAAATAAATAATGAATTCATAATATCAAATGTGAATAGTGAAATTATATGAGAAGCTTTTCCAACCTCGAGATAATGAACAAATGAGTGGTCAACAATGATCAACAATGTCCCAGGAACGGGAAAATGAAAATAGTTGTGAATAATCATCAAGGCGCAAAGAAACCAAGAAAAACAAAACTAAAAAACTGGTACACACCACAATTAGCGAAAATGAAAAGCACAGTATTGTTATATTTAAATATTTCAAGGAGAGTTAATACTGATGAAGCTGGGTAGGCATATTTAGATATTAGAAGATCATATAAGCAGTTGATTAATAGAGCTAAGAAAACATATAACATTTCTAGAATTGAGTCTACTAGTAATAAGTGCAAAGTCGCATGGAGAATAATAAAATCTGTTCAGGAAGAGGCTCGAAAAGATCCAATTCCATTCACACCCAATGAAATGAATAGATTTTTCTTGGACGCAGTGATGGATGTTCATGATAAGATTGACCAGCCCAATTTAACGGCAATTAATTTATTGGAGCGAAACTTCAATTTCCCTCTTAACCAGGATAAGCCCAAATTCTCATTTCACAAAGTCTCCACACGTGAAGTGCTTGATATAGTACTTAGTTTCAAAGCTTCATCCAGTGTTGATATTTACGGCTTTTCAAGTAATCTATTGAAGAAAATTATTCATAATATTATAAATCCATTCACATATTGTATAAATAGATGCCTGAGAGATGGAGTTTTTCCTGAAGTGCTAAAAGTTTCCAGAATTGTACCTGTCTATAAGAAGGGGCCTGAAGATATTCCACGTAGCTATCGTCCCATCTCATTGATGCCATGTTTTTCAAAAGTTCTTGAGACCATAATGCATAGGCAGTTATATGAATATCTTCAAGAGCACAATATTATAAGTAATGCTCAGAATGGATTTGATAAGGGTAGGCCAACTACTGGAGCCATGGATGCTCTAGTCAAGAATATTCTGAGCGCTTTTGAAAATAAAGAGTATGCTCAGGTGACCTTTTGTGACCTGAACAAAGCTTTTGATTGTGTTGTGCACTCTCTCTTACTGGATAAATTGACATTCATGGCGTTTGTGGAGTAGATCTTAGCTTATTTAAAACTTATCTTGTGGGACGTAGACAAATGGTGTGTATTGGAGATAAGAGATCAGATGTAAAATTCGGTGTCCCACAGGGATCAGTTCTCGGGCCATTGCTTCTTATTCTTATGATAAATGACCTTCCTGCTGTTCTAAATTGCCGATCAATACTGTATGCTGATGACACAACATTTATCAATAAATGTACTGACCATCAAAATCTTAAAAATCTAACTGAGACCACTCTGATGCAAGCAGCGACATGGTTTAGGGCTAACGGCTTCATGCTCAACGAGAATAAAACACAGACTATGAACTTCACCCTTAGAGGTAGCATAGATTGTGTGGATGCAATAAGCGATGTAGAATTTCTGGGGATATTCATTGACAGATATTTGACTTGGGAAGCTCATATTAATTATATATCAAGCAAACTTTCAAGAGTGATTCATCTGATCAAACAACTGAAAAATCATGTTCCAGATAACTATTTGAGATCGATATATTTTGCCTTTTTTCAGAGTATTGCAACATATGGCATACTACTGTGGGGAAATAGTAGTCATGCAGAAAATATTTTATTATTGCAAAAGAAGGTGTTCAGGGTTTTAACTGATTCTCATACACTAGCACAGTGTAAGCCTCTTTTCGTCCAGCTTAGAATAATGACAATACAATATAAACTGTATCGTTGCATGTTAGAAAAAACTCATCCAATTTAAAATTAAGGCATGAAACCCATAGCTATAACACAAGAAATTGTCATAGGATTGATATTCCCTATCATAGGTTATCCAAAACAGCCAAAAGTTATGATACATTTGGTATTAAAATTTGCAATAAATTACCTACAGATTTAATATTAGAGACAGAAAAGAAATTAAGGACGAGATTATTGAATTGGCTTGTGATAAATCCTTTTTATAGTGTTGAAGAGTTCTTTGAGAGTGAAATAATTTGTTGTTTAAAGTTAAGAGGTTTCTATTTGTATTTATATATTGTTCTAAAGGCTCAAGTTGTGCTGTAAGGAATATGTTTTGTTCATTCAAATGAATATTATTAATGTATTTGAAAAATCCAATTTGACTTACAGTTTACTTAGGTACTGTATTATTTTTAAGACTCAGTAATGTAATTTTGTATGTACAGTTGCTGTAAAATTTGATTTTATCTTTTGTCTTACTGTATTCAATATTTGACTTTGCCTATTGTTCTAAGAAATTAACGGCAATGAAATCATATTTATTTATTCATTATTTAAGTATCCCATCTAATTGTTATTCCGGGTTCCACCCCTTCCTAGAGCGATCGCCTAACTATTGTGTCAGTGTGTCTCCGCTGTGATGCGATTGCGCCATTCGCACCACAGAGTCTCAGTAAACTCTAATTAATAATTATGTACTAGGAGTCCCAAGTGTAAATATTCCACATTTTAAAATTATTTTTGTTTCATAAACATAAAAGGCGAAAGCAAATTTTTCTGTCCGATCACTGATTTTGGCGGAAATAGCTAAAAACTGGAAAATTAACCGAAAATGCAAGGTTTTTGGGTCATTCTGTATATAGCACAAGAGAATTTTGCATGAAGAATTTGGTTCTGGACTTCTCTCATGTATCCAAATGATATATAAAAAAATCGGAATCACAATGTAAATTGCAAGCACCAGTGTATATAGTGACTGGACTAGTAACACAAAATATAAAAAAACAAGCTGCGTGCAAAGGCTAAAAATAAACTTTCTTCTGGTTATATTTTTCAAAGTTTTTCGATTTGTATAAATTATCGAACTATCAAAATGAAAAAGTTTTCCTAGGAAAGCATTTTTCCCAATCATTACTTTTTCAGGCATGAGCTCCTAAAGTTTAAATTTTTGGGATACAACATTTCAAATTCGGTATGAGATAAATCCATGAAATTCAAAGGATAAATTCTTCATGGTATTGTTGATTGAATAAAACAAACATTTTCTGAAAATATTAATTTTTGAGAAAGTTATTCAATTTACTAAAAATGACCAAAAATAACGTTTAGTTGATTTTTTCTTTGTAAATTGAATAACTTTTTCAAAATTAATATTTTCAGAAAATTTTTCAAAATTTTCTCGTTTTATTCAATCAACGACACCATGAAGAACTTATCCTTCAAATCTCATGAATTTATTTCTCACTGAATTTAAAATGTCCCAAAAATTTGAACTTTTTCTGTCCCAAAAAATTTGAACTTTAGGCGCTCATATCATCGGAAAAAATGTTTTTCTAAGAAAACTTCTCCATTTTGATAGCGTGATAATATACAAATAGATTAACTTTGAAAAATAGCACCAGTGGAAAGTTTATTTTTAGCCTTTGCACAGCATTAAGATGTAGACTGCAACAGAGTATTAATCCGGCTCCAGACATGCATCATTCGGCAAACACCGAGCAGCGACTCGCCGAATCGCTAGTAGTGTGGATGGATGTTTGTCTATTCAGCAAGCAGCGAAAATTCGTGCTCATTGTTTCAGCCGGCTCCAGTCATGCGGCATTCGGCGAACACCTGGCATACTCGCCGAATCACGAATAGTGTGGATGGATGTAGGGTATTCGGCAAGCAGTGAACATTCGTGCTCGTTGTTTTCCCGGTCGGTGTGGGACTTTTGAACACATCAAAGTGGACGAATGTTCATGGAAATGTACATACCATATGTTAATATAGAACTATAATCTAGAGATACTACCTCTCCGAAGCTGATGGTTAAAATTGATAACTAAATTAATACCCAGTACAATTTTGTAATGTTGGCATTAAGTAGAGGAAGGTTTCTAAACAAGATTTGAGTTCTGTCACTTTATTATCATGGACGTACAAGGAAAATGCACTAGCCTAAGTGCAATTTTTCCAAACTTTGATTTTTCATTATTTTTTAATTAATTCTATAAACTATGAATATTGAATCATATCAAATCAAATAATCAATTATCAAACAAATGAAGAATATGTCATTTCTTGCAGTATGGTTTTATTTTGTGAAAAACCACTATAAGGAAATCATGATTGATGTTAGAAATTAGAAATTGATTTCCTGAGAAATTTACTTTTATGGACTAAGTGGATTTTCCTTGTACGCCCACGTATGTTAGTACCAAGTTGAAGAAATTATCTATATTATAATAAAGAAAAAACTGGCTTATACACGTACATCACTATTATTTTTTGAATAATCTTCATTTTTAGTAGAATATTAAAGATTGATGGTATGGGTGGGGATGAAGCCCTGCCAGCCACTAGTAGTCGGCGCCTATGATCATTGTAATTTCTCGCTATTCACTACATCTGTATCAGCAATACAAATGAACTATTCACTGCACCAGAGAGTGCAGTATACATTCTATAATACAGTATACATTACATTCTATCCTCACTGTACTGCACTCCATAAGTCGAGACGATCTACAATGTGAACATACATGCGCGTGTGAGAGTCGAATTCTCGGAAGGCTTGATGCTGACACGTTCTAGCAAAAATCTCTTTATTCTCATCCACCACTTTATACTTGAGAAATTAAAATTTAGAAGAATTTCATACAGTTAAACTTTCAAAATTCTTATTATTTTTCTCACTCACCTGAGTGAATGAAATATATTGGTAGATGTAGAATGAATATTGAAGAGAACGTTTTGATGATGAAGCAATTCATTGATTATAATTATTATTCATGATGTCCTTAGAATGTGTAACGTTAATGATCTGCTCTGTTTTTCGTCATGTTAAGTATTGAAAATGGAAAAGAGAGAAGAAAACATATTCATGGAGAAGGAGAAATGAATCAGACGAAAAGGTATTGGGACAAATAGTAAATAGATGCATAGAAATAGTCAATTGAATGGGGATAGAAAAACTGATCAAAAATAGTGAAACATATTAAGCCTGGTATACAAAAAGAGGTAATTAACAAAGCATGAGAATAATACAGAATAATACCAAGCTAGCTTGTACGGGTGAAGAAAAAAAGGTGGAAGAGGAGAACAAGAGAAGAGGAAGGCAGGAAACAGAAGAAGAGACATGAGGAGGGAAAGAGATGACACCGAAAAACCGAAGGGAAGAAGAACAATAAAAGAGGATCAGAAGAAGAAGGATGATGAGAAAATGGAATGATAAGGAAGAAGAAAAAGAGAGGAAGAGTGCACTTCTCTGAACAAAAATTGTGAGGATTATGTAATAGGATACAACATAATAAGTTCAGATAAACACTCTCAATTTGTAATCTTCCAAATGTACTCACAATAAGAAAATTTGAATTGATAATCAATCTGTCTAATTCAGTAATTAATGGAGTAAATAAGAGTGTAATATAATAGCCCGAGTATAATAGCCCGCCGACTTACCTTCACGGTCGACAGTTAAGGGTGCAGGTACACACTGTGCGTTTTTAAAAAGACTTTATTCAGGCCGAGCCTGTACACTACAACTACATAATACAGAATATTGCTTAAGACTACTTCACATTGATTCTAATACCGTATTTATATGAAACAGTTACAGTTTATATGAGTCGGAGCTTCATTTCTAAAGACAGATTGTGGGATTTGAAGAGTGAGCTCATTTTAACAAACACTGAATGGGCTTTTTCGACGCGACACCAGATATCTTGAGAGTTATCCCACTTCTCATTAATCCTAGATAAGTGTACTGCTTCACTCTTTCTACCCTATCTTGATCGATGTAAAGGCTGGCACCAGCAATGTTCTCTTTACTCACTATCAGAAGTTTTGTTTTCTTTGTGTTTATTTCTAAACCATACTGTGGCTTATTCTTGTTACACTGTCCATCAACTGTTGTAATCCTTCAAGACTATCTGTAAATATGATGGTATCATCCGCATATCGTATATTATTTAGATTTGCACCATTTATCATGATTCCTTCTTCTATATCATTGAGTGCTTCTCGAAAAATAAACTCAGAGTACAACTAAAACAAAATAGGAGACAAAACACAACCCTGACCCACCACTCTCAATATTTTCACTTCATCAGTGTGGCTGCCATCAACTCTCAAAACTGCTGTCTGATTCCAGTACAAGTTTGCGATCATATTCAAGTATTTGTGATTCATTCCTATTGCCTTGAGTATGTCAATCATTTTAACATGTTGAACCCTGTCAAAAGCCTTCTCATAATCAATCAAGCACGCAAATACATCACAACTGACATCTCTGCACCTTTGGAACAATACTTGAACGCTAAATAGAGCCGCTCTTGTTCCAAAAGCATTCACAAACTCAAATTTGTTTAGTGAAATCTGCTTTTGCTTTTCACAAAGCCTATATATCTTCCTATGAATTATTCTGAGGAATATCTTCAAGAGGTGGCTCATCAAACCGATAGTCCTGAAGTCACCACAGGTTTTAGAACTTGCTTTTTCAGGAAGTGTGACGAACTCTGATTTCAACCAATCTCCTGGAATTACTCCTGATGAGTAAATATTATTGAATATTCCAGTCAGCCATTAAATACCATCTTCATTCAACAATTTTAAGAATTCAGCTTCTATTTGGTCTGGTCCAGCTGACTTTCGGAGCTTCATATGTGAAATGGCTGCTTATACTTCCTCAACAAGGATTTCTGGCCCTTCTCCTAAAAATGTAACATGTTCTTCTCTAACATCATGGAAAAGTTTCTCTGAATATGATTTCCATAGCTCCTCCTTCTTATCAGTATCAATGATGGTAACTCCTGATTTATTTATCAGAACTTTACAATTCTTTTTATTGTATTTTCCTATTACTTCGCGGACTTTCTTGTAAACGTTCAAATCATCATGCTTGCTTTGATGATATTTGATATCACAGCATTTTCCTAGTAGTTCCCTCTCTTTTGCCATCCTAATTTCCTTCCTTATAATGTACTGTATTCGTTTATATTCTGTCGCATTTCCTTTATTCAATCTTCTTTTCTCCATCAAGTCCAACATTTCTGTTGTCATCCAAGATTTCTTCTTGATTATTTCTGGCTTGAATAGCTCCTCCTTAACAGATTCTACAGCTTTCTGAATTTTTTTGAGTTCCGTATAAACATTATCACAATCATTTTGTTGGATTTGTGCATGGAGCAATTTTGATGCTGCTTCCTTAACGAATGCGACATTCAATTTTTGTGAGTCATAGTTCAGCATTCTCTTTCTTTGGACCTTTTAAATTTCAATTTGAATATACCTATCAAGGGACAATGATCAGATCCTATGTCAGCTCCTGGATAAGTTTTGAGGGACAGGCAACTATTTCTGAACCTCTTATTAAGTAACAGGTAGTCAATTTGATTTCTGGCCACGTTTCCCGGTTTATCCATAGGTGACTTCCAGGTATACAATCCCCTTGATGGAAGTTTAAACCAAATGTTAATCACTACAAAATTGTTTGATGAAGCAAACTCCTCAAGTATATCACCTCTTTTGTTTCTGTCCCCCAATCCAAATGGTCCAACAACATCTGACGTACGACCTTCTCCTAATTTCGAATTAAATTCACAATATTAATTTCATGTTTCCTCAGCCCTTGTAATATGTTATTGATTGTTGTGTACATATTTTCCACTTCCTCATCTTCTTTATCGAGAAGATTTAATAAATATATATTTGATAGCTGTGAAATTTATCATGATATGATGAAATTTTATAATAAAATTCAAAGCTATCAAATATATATTAAATGTTCAATAAAAATGAAAAATAAATTCCATTCAAGTTCAATTCTACAATTCCTTCCTCCAATTTTAGTCTAATTCTTCTTTGATTTCTAATTTTGAATCCCCTCTTCTCTATCAATTCATAAGCTACACCTTTCCTTATTCATAACCCACTCAAATCTTAAATCTCCCATTTGTCACCGCCCCCTAAATACCCCATAATGTCCCCTGAATCTGTACCCTTTTTCTCTGCATCCGTCTGCACCGCGTAATCTGTGGTCCCTGCTGCTACAATTGACTCTCCATGCGTACTCTGTGGTCACGACCGTTAGATTTAAAACTGTACCACACACTGCTTGTTCGGTTGAGGAAAATTTATGTTACAAATGTAAGTTTTTAAGTGTTTTCAATCTATTTATGTCTTGTGTCTCCTGTTTTAATTTATATTACAAACTTTAAAGTGTCTTCTGTTATGTGCTATATATATATATTTATATATCGGCTCTTGAAGATTTCACTTGACAGTCATAACTTTATTTCAATATTATTTTATTTAAATAATAATTTTAAACCAGTTGAAATACACTTGTTTGAATGAAAGAAATTGAGATCTTAGAGATAGCATTTTCTTAGCTAGGATATAGAGATTTTATTCTGTGAGGCCAGGGGTGCCTACAAGGGGGGGGGTATGGCGCAATTTGCGCCATCAACATTTTTGGGGGGGGGGGCATGATTTTTTTTATATTTTATGTCAACATTTTGAATCATGGCTGAAAAATCAAGGTATTAAATAGAGATATCCCAATGTAGATCATTTTAATACTTTTTCCCACCTTCACAATGTTATATTTTGCAAAGTTTAACTCAATATGAAGCATAAAAAATACAATTGATAATATGTTGTATGCAGGAATTTTAGTAATTTTAAGCCTATGAGTTTGAAGGTAAATCTTTGACAAAAATAAATTATAACTTCATCATCCACTATTATTCTGATTTCCTTTGCTTAATTTCAATTTTTAATGGTCCTGTGTTTGAGTTTTCTTGCTGTTGCAACCTAATTTTCTTAAAAGCACACTGATAAGTTAAATTGTAATGTACATTTTATTCTTATAATTATTTTAATTTGGAAGGCGTTTCATGATGATATTAATGTCTCTGAAATGGGAATGAATTATAAACAACATCGCAAACTCTAGTGAATTTGACAGAAGAAAAAACTTAAAATGAAATAACTAAGAAAAAATATCAAATGAAGCCAATTTCAATCTTTCAAATTTACACCCTATTTAGCACACAGTGATCAAGTAATTATTGTAATGCTTCATTACTTTTTTCTGTTTCGTATATTCCAGTCAAATTCATATAGACCGGTCGTTTTTCAGGAAACAGGCCGAAAGAATTTTTCGCGACGGTTCTATATGTATTTTGGGGCGCTGAATGCTAATCTGAAATTTGCTGACATGCCAGAGGGCGGCTTCATCCCCCAAAACTCCCAAAAAACCCCAAAATTTTGGACTTTTTTCAAGTTTTCCATTTAATCTTGAGAACCTTCAACTTTTCGAGAAAAGGCATTCATAAAAAGCATGTTTTTCATAGATAAATAAATGAATAAAATATTAAAGATAATAGAATTTCCAATAAATTGAGTGGTCGTGCAGGACTCTACGATTTTTGATTCTGGAGCTAAGAGTTTTCAAAAAAGGGGTATTTTTAAGGGGTTTTCAAAATTATGCAAACCTACCACTTCTACCCTATACAACTAGGATCTTTTTCTAGTAATGATAAAAAGCCACACATCAAGTGAATCAACAATATTAATTCTGAACAGAATTCCTTAGGTTAGGTTTTGAATTTAGTAGTGGTGGGAGGGGGAATACACCCAAAAATAGAAAATCATGTCCTACAGCCAAAATTAAAATTATCATTATAATACCTTTTCATGGCCTTCCTAACAAAAAAGAAACATATTTCGGTTGAAATCACCTTACGAGGGTTATGTTCTATGAGAATCACTAGTTAGATTTCAGTATTTCCTAGTGGGGGGCACACATAAGGATACGTCCAGGATTGAAACTTCAAACACTTATAACTTTTGACTGAATGATCACATCTCCTCGTACTACAGCTCGTTCATATCAGCTCGTCAAGGCGGTTGAAAATCATGTATCATCTCACTACAATTTGTTTAAAAAATAGGGAATTCCTCCTTTAGTGTGTTTTAGCCCATATTTCAATGCATAGAAAAATGACCGATTTCTATATTCAAAACTGTGTGTCTCGGTAACTCAGAATGATACTTGGTCTTGATTTAAAGAAAATTATCTCCTCTCTTATGTGAGGTGAATGATTTTTGTAAAAATATAATCGTGAAGTAAGATACTTTTGATTCAAAAAACTAAGAAATTTGCGATTTTTTCTTAATTTTCACAGTCTCGACAGTTTTTCGATATAAACATTGATGCAAGATCAATTAAGTCAACTCAGCTTATAGAGCATGAAATTTTTCTCTCATTTAAGACCAATCGCAAGTTTCTATCATGTATTATACTCATTTTAGAGACTCTTCAATAACAGTAAAATCGCAAGAAGAGTGAGAAAATAAAAAGCATCATTCAATTGGCTGTAACTTTTTAACGGTATTGAAAACAGAAGTATAATTCATGGGAGTGAAAAGAGAAGAAAATTCATCACAAACTCGACTACTTTCTGGATTTTTATCTGAAGTGTTCCACAAGATACGCAACGTTGCACATGCGGAACTGTGGAAATAGGGGAAATATCACAAATTTCTCGCACATTCAAAGTTGTGTATCTTGTGGAAAACTTTAGATAAAAAATCCAAAAAGTAGTCCTGCGCGACCAGTCAATTCACTGGAAATTTTATTATCTTTGATATTATATAGAGAATGCTATTTTCGATGAATTCAAGGATCTCGAGATTAAATGGTAAACTTGAAAAAAGTCAAAAATGTTGGGGGTGAAGTCGCCCTCTGGCGTGTTAGCAAATTTCAGATTAGAATTTAGCGCCCCAAAATACAGATAGAACCATCGAAAAAAATTCTTTCGGGGCTGTTTCCTGAAAAACGACCATTTGACTGGACTATAAGTTGTTATCCTATTATATTAAGCGAGCAATTTCTGTTTATCTGTTAATATTTTTCTATTTTTATATCTGGCTATCTGGTTATATGATTATTTATGTTCAACTGATCTCGGAAACGGCTCTTACGATTTTCACGAAATTTGGAATATAGTAGGTTTATGATATCAAAATTCGATTGCACTAGGTCTCATCCCTGAGAAACTCCCTGAAGGACATGAAAAGGATAATTTATCCTTGGAAAAACAGATGATGATTCCGTCGTCTGTCGATAACAGAAGATGCGTGTGCCATTGTGGGAGATCAGCTGTGTAATCAATTAGCTTATCGTATCTCGCGAGAAATCTAGAAATTTTAATTGACTCGATCAAAATACAGTAATCTGATTTGTTGACATGAGATGGTATATATCATAATATTCAAAGTTAATTATTATTTTACAGTTCTAAGTGATTAGTGAGTGTTATTTTGTTATTCAATTTGGTATGTAAACAATCTAAATTAGAACTTTTATGTTTTCAAATATTTGGACTGAAAATTTCACTTGAATTCAAGTGTATGAAACATAACCTACTTTTTGGAATATTAAATATTCCAACAATAAATTTTATAGTGTATAAATCAAAATTCGGGGAAGAAAAAGTTTTGAGCTGTGCCTGTTAGTCCTTCCCCAATCATTTCAAAGTATTGAGTTCTGTTTATCAATGAATAAATAACGAGCAAAGCTTGGTGCCCCGATATTTGGTATTAATAGATAGAATTTACAAAATGTACTTGTTCAGATGATATCTTTATTCCAAAAGCCAAACCATTTAAAGATACATTTTGTTCGATTTGTGTTATTCACTCCCGTAATGTTAAAAAGTAAATACTACCAACACAACATCAGTGACAACCTGTTCCAATTTATGATTAATATCGGGGCACCGAGCTCCGCTCTGGAGTACCTACAAAAGCATATAAAAATTATAACAGAAGAAGAAATTATAATGAATATTCATAGTTCATACAGAAAAGTTCTATCTAATCACAGTGGATTGAGATTAATTCTCAGAGGAATGCAAAAATTTCTCTCACAAAAGCATGTTAAATTTCAATCCTGATTAACTCCACGTGAACCAAATCACAGAAGACCATCTCAAAAAGATAGCTTATCTGATTGGTTCTACTGGAATTAATCAGGATTAAAATTTTACCGGCTTTTGTACACCTGCCACTGACTACCTGATTGAATTAGGTGAAAAAGTTCAACAGCTGAGTCATAATTTTGTCGCTCACTCACTTCCATCATCAAAAGACGACAAATTTATCAGCTGTTTTTCCAAGGATGAATTAATTCTTTTAATGTCCTTCAGCGAGTTTCCCCAGCGGAGAGAACCAGTGCAATCGAATTTTTATATTATTAACCTACTATGTTCTGAATTTCGTGAGAATTGTTAGAGCCGTTTTCGAGATCCGGTGAAATACAAACATATAAACATTTGAACATCTAAACACAAATTGCTCGTTCAATAGTATAGGATTTAGAATACCTAAACTTGCCGACATTATATATTGTATGAATAAAATCGTTCCAAATTTGTATGAATGTTCACCAAAATTGCTATGCAATATTCTTTTGCAATAAAAGAATATCAATCATATTATTATTCGACTTTTTATAAGTAACCTTTACATTTAAAAAGCAAAGCCTCCCTTACTTATCTTTTAATATCCTATAAAATATTTGTCATGTAGTTTTTCCTGATGTAATGTAGTACTTTTTAGTCCTCCCGAACAAGAACGGGTGCACTGCTAGTCTCAAAAATAATATCAAAAAGATACTCCATTTCTATTTTAAAAAGATAAGAGTCGATGGTATATATTTTTACAATATTATGAAAACAGAAAGAATTCCTCACAAGAACAAAGGTAAATAATGTCCTTTGGTAGATTATAATGTAGAGTTAGAATTGGGGTACTTTGGGGGGGGGGCATTACACTTGGATTGGGGGTGGGGGGCATTACACTTGGATTGGGGGGGGCATGCGCCATTGCCCTTGGGGGGGCTGGGCACCCCTGGTGAGGACTTTAATATTTCGCCGGAGATACGCTAAAAAATTTTACATTTTCAGCGTATTTCTAGGCTATATTTTCTATCATATTTTCCATATTTCTTAACACCAACGCCAGGGTTAGGCGTACCAAGTGGCCTTGAATCATTAAAATTATTTTATTTTGAATTGCCATATGATCATTCTACTCGGTCATTCGATAAAAAATCGTACGAACTTCAAATTCGATGTGTATGAAGTCAATACCTACTATTACTTAATAGAAGGTAATTGTAGGTATTGATGAAGTTGTCGCTTTGATCACATGCGCCACTGTATTCACGACCAATACACGGCGTCGTGTTTAGTCGAGACAAGATACGACCACTACACGGCGGCGTCCGTACGATAAAAATCGTTGATCGATGTGTTTGTAATCACCCATTTAATTCATTGCGCTACCATTGGAATTCGGACGTTCGATTTTTTATCGTACGACCAAAATAGATGTTTGTGTAGCTAGCCTAACTGGCTCTGGGTAGTATCATAGAGAAACAATAGCGTAAGTAGATATCCCATGGTATAGGGAATTTATGTCGCAACTTATGCTACCGTTTCTCTATGGTAGTATGTAGTATTGTGATAATGTGGAATTAACATCACATCATATTGGTATGATGAGGGTAGATTTTTTTTAATTTCATATGCATAAAAGCTACAGTTGTTCGGTATCTATTTTGCTACTTCACTTCTCATCCAAATTTGCATTCACATTCATGAAATCACGTTCAAATGTAATAAGTGAAATACAGTGACTGAAATGGGATGCTCATACCCAAAATTGAAGCAAAATTTCTTGAGAAGTAGATCATCTGTCATTAAAATGTATATATATATTATTAAATCGATCGATTTATTGATATTTCATAGAAGACATAAAATATCATAATCATTATTACACAATCCGATATCGCTAGACACAAAATAATTATACTGTATATTATAATAATGAGATAGAATATGCATGTCTACCATTCCATCAGTAGACTAAACGAGTAGCTCAGGACTGGTGCATGAGAATCTCCCCCAACAATAACCGGGCGAAAAATATCCAGCATTACGTCCGTAGAACAATAAAAATTCACAGCGATCCCATTTTTTTGCGAGGCTGTGGGTAGCAAAACTGTTTCCATTCCTTCTTCACGAATACATTTGTGTGGTGAATGCGAGTGCTCACTGTTCATATTTCATTAAATTGAAAAGCATACGTTTTTGCATAGCGGACGGAATTCATACATAAAGATTAGAAAAAATATTTCATCTGTTGCTATCTCAATGCACCCCCACCAGTCGAACCCTGTCTCACACTTTTTCCTCTTCATCGTCCTTTCTTTCTTTCTCTCCGCTTGCACCCTGGCCGCATGGTAATCTCACCCTGAAATAATTCGAAGAATTCGCATCCGCAAAAAGGGAGTGTGATAGTACAAGACCGAGAAAGGGGATGAGACACGGCTAAAGACCCACGTTACCAAGCCTATTATGCGACCTCTCCTAGCTCAGCCCCGGCAGAAAGTTGTATTTAATCAGGAATTTTTATTGAGCATCAATTCCCCAACACAAGCAGAATGTTAAGGGAACGTGAGGGTGGAATTTAATGAGTTATTACCACATCAAATTGCAGATATGAAATTTTTGTTTACAATGGTCGTTGGACACTTTCTTCTTGTTCATCAACCTTGCTGTTTCTTAGCTGAATAATATAACAAAATATTCAAATAATCATAACCAAATCAATAATTATAATCTATGATAATTCTATAACATTATTCAATAATAATTCACAACAAGAATAACCTCAATATGAATTAATCTTCATGTTTGAACCTGAGTGGATATATTGATTCCAAATTTCATTCTCTGGAATCATAAAGTAAGGATTCATTCCGATTTTCCTATTGCGGTGATGAAAAATGAGAAAGGTCATTATCATAATCGATAATTATTATTACTAGAGACCCCCTGGGTTGAAGAATTCGCTCATGAACTGTTGTAGTGATCTCTGAGATCCGCAACTTGTAATATATACAGAGTTGGTGAGAATTATTATAACAGCTAAATATATATATATATATATCTATTACAAGACTTCTAATAGATATAATTATATATATATATATATATATATATAATATATATATATATAGCTTAGCTTTTTCATACTTAGTATGATATTACAGTAGTAGGTTCCATGGGAAAAAAAACTCTCCATTGCTTCAAAACTTTTGTCTGCCATCTTGAATCCGTCATATGGATCCAACTTCATTCCAGCCAGCCCATTTTTAATGTCAAATTATTTTTGTATATTAACTGTTTGATTATTTGTGAACTCAATAAATATTATGAGTTCTCAACTGTAGAATATTCCCATTCAGGAGCTAATACTGATAGAGAAATCATTCATGAACTGGACCATACCTGATCAGCCCAGCAGAGTCAAAAGGATTTGGCTAATTAATTATTGGAGATAATTAATTATTCATCGAGAACTTCAGCGACCGTCTATTGAGTGAGTGATAGTTAATGAGCTCATTAATAAGGCCATTTTGGTGAATTGGGGAATTATTCAAAAGCGCTTTATAAATTTTTGATTCAAGCTCGAATACTTCGCAACTTGTTAGACATTATAGTATATTTATTAAGAACTCTTTTCATAAATATATGTTGAAATCTGTGAGAAGCTTATTCCCTCCCATGCATAGCACGAATTCATACCCTTGAGATTTAAAGCAATTATTTTCTGGATTATTTTTAATTGGTTGAAATATATTTATCGAATCTATGTACAAATGTGAACAAAATCATGTTCAAATTTGCTAAATTCTGAGTTGACTTGAATTGTGTATATCAGTACCGTACGGTATTAATAAATATTTTTATAGCAAATATTATTGTTAATGCTAATAACTCCTATGATATTAGAAATATTCGAAAGCTTATTTACATTGATATATTTTATTTTTGCGTTCATTTATGGGAATATATTTGTGTTTTTTGTCAGCATACATAGTTTTTTAGAAATTTTTATTTTTAACCTGATCCATCTCGTGATATACAGTTTGAGCTGTCTTGGTACCAAGCACCATCATTATGCAACACATTTAATATTGATGAATCATCAAAAATCAGTTTTATTTTGAGCAACTACTACTTATCATCCTTTGATGATAGTCACATTTAACAGTCAGTAAATATTTATTGATAATTATTATAATAAGTCTGCTATATCACATAAGGTTCCAGAGATCTTCCAGAACTGGCGTTGTAAGTAATAAAGAATTTCATAAGGATAAAATGGTGCACACCAATATTCATGCTAAGCGTTTTGAAACTCAATTAGGGAAATAATAGTTGAGTTTCATTATTCCTGATTGGATACTGTATACCAGTCACCGACTATCTTTTTGATTTCTTTCATGGTATTCTACAACATCTTCAAGAGAGCGGCGGTAAGACTTGACAAATATCAGTTGTCTAGACCCTTCATGGTCCATTATTATAGAGTTACGGTACTCATGCATTTATCACTGAGCTAAAGCTGTGGCTAGAACCCCATCATATTTGCGATCCGGACGGCCTTCAATTTCTGCAAATTTATTTGCATGATAGGGATCATAGTATCACTGTCGGGCACTCAATTGGTATTTCATATAAAAAACCACTATCAACGTGAAGCATATACTGGTACATCGAAATACAGCTTCACAACCCTTAAATTGGTTTTCGACTGTTACTAATCCATATAGCCTAAAATAAGTATATACTGCAGCAGTCAACCGCTCAGAATGAAGTTAAGAAAAGGTAATATGTCATTAATAAGTTAATGAAAAGATAAGCTATTTCAAAACTGATGGGATATAATAATGATTCCCAATAATTGAAAATAAGAACGAAAAACAAGGTGAATAAGACATGATTCACTCAGGCCAATAAATGATTTAGTTTAGAAAAGTAATGTCTGTACTCTACAGAATCTAAAGGCGGTCTCCTCGTTCAGGTTTCCAAGTCGACCGAATCAGGCTCAAAAAGGTGGTCATGTGATACATGATTCCGATACAGAATTTCAAAGGAAAATTAATGGCGAAACCCGTTTATCTCAAACCGTTTCAATGATCTCAACATTTGGAGATACTAAAAAATGATTCAAAAATGGATGAATCAGTACGGTATGGGTACCGAATAATCGATAATCAAGAGTGTTAGTGAATACTAATAGTAGCTACTACTCACATTTCAACACCTTGAACAAAAACAATTTGTCATAGCAACTGCTATCTCAAATACAGTAGTATTAATTATGTGTATGTTACAGATAGGCAGACATACGTTAACGGAAGCGAGTTAATATAGAACTTATAAATTATCAATGTTGTGTATTATTCAGCTGAAATCATGTGTCGGCACATAAAATTTGTCTTTCTGACAGTCAGTATGATAACTGCCAAATAATAGCATCAAGCTCTTGTCGAACATACAAATAGACAGTAAACGACTTTGGGCTCTAGTAAGTCAAAAGTGAGAACTCCGCTAACGCTCGTTCATAACACTCGTTCAACTGTCAAGAATAAGTTCAAGTGAATATTTCTAATGACTGATTTTTAAATTTGAAAAATAATAATATATAATATGATTACCTCATTTATGATTATTATTCTTATAAAATTCACACATAGGCTATCAGATGATATTCACTCCATTGTATATCCAGTGCAATAGAAACTATAATTATTAGTCTGGTTAATGGTGCAGTATTTCTGGTATCCTTGTAGAATAGCATTGCTGATCCGGATTTCTTGAATGGTAATTAGAATATTACAATCTTGAGTGTTTTTTTAAATACTACTCCAAAACCAATGTTCTCTCTTTTATGAAAGTTTGAAATCATTAATATCCAGTTTCTGTTCCAGAGATTTCCCTGAAAACCCAAGGACTATATACTCAGTGATGCTGCGAAATTCCAACAGAGCTGAAGAACATCAATGAAGTATTTTATTGTTGGACGTGGAAGTGGAGAATGGATGGCATGGTGTAGAAAGCTCCATCAGAAGGGACGGGAAGTAGCGGTGAGGTTTTTGCGGAATGGAAAGAATGCCGGATTATTTATTTAAGTGTAGATCAGAGGCGCCGGTAGAACCAGGGTTTGGTGGGGCGATGACGGGTGGAGAGTGATAGTAGGGCGAGTTTTCAGGTCTGGAAAAGGAAACGCCCTTCCCTTAGATCAGTCTCTCGACGACCCACATGCAGTTTACGACTCGGGGCTCTGGCAGATAAAACAGAAAAGGAATCAACATCAACGAAATATTACGACAGCTTCTCGCCAAATGAAGACAATCCTCTCCGGTAAGAGAAAGAGAGAGGGTGATGAGGGCTGTACAATGACTGACATCAAAGCAGACTATACTTTACTTTTGCCAAAGTACTCGTCAGGAACCCAAGTGACGAATGACAGTGAAGTGAGAGATGAGGCAAAACTCATTATATTTTCTTAGATTGTATACAGAATCACATCCTGGCTCTACAAGCTTATATTGTAGAAATTTCAACACATATTCACAATAGGTACAGGAACATGATAAGATCATGATGAACAAGACCCTTTTCCATTATTAGATTTCCAATTTGAGAAAAAAAAACATTTTTTTAGGAAATTCAACGTACTACCTATAACCTAATTCCATGTATCGTTATAAACTTACACTTATTACTCAACTGAATTCCCATCATTACATTTTCATTTTTTCCACATCCAAAATTATTATTTCCACATAATTATTATATACATCTTACTAGCAGGGCACCCGTGCTTCGCTACGGGAATTAAAAGATAATATTATTTTTGTGAAACATTTATAATCTAATTCTATCAAGTTTGTTATAATAGTTTTTGAGATTAGGCCACAACTTGGCATGAAAATTATTGAGCCAAATCATTCGAATAATTAATTGATGAGTTGGAAGTGTTCTGTAATATAACCTAATTCCATGTATCGTTATAAACTTACACTTATTACTCAACTGAATTCCCATCATTACATTTTCATTTTTTCCACATCCAAAATTATTATTTCCACATAATTATTATATACATCTTACTAGCAGGTCACCCGTGCTTCGCTACGGGAATTAAAAGATAATATTATTTTTGTGAAACATTTATAATCTAATTCTATCAAGTTTGTTATAATAGTTTTTGAGATTAGGCCACAACTTGGCATGAAAATTATTGAGCCAAATCATTCGAATAATTAATTGATGAGTTCGAAGTGTTCTGTAAAATATTAGTCTGATTGCAGCAAATTGAGTAGAATATTGGGCGGGGCTTGAAAGTCAACCTCGACTCTATTCATTGGCGATTAATATTTCCTGTTGACAGTTATCAAATATGAAAGCAGCCAATCCACTGATTCTCTCTTACATGAAAGTCCATTCATAATAGTTAGTATAACATTTATTGTGGCTGATTTCTCATGTCCTAAACTTTACTATCATAAATACATGTAGTTCTGTGAACAGTAGACCTCACGCAGTATTCTCATCTACAAGTACCAGATGTCAACTGTTTTGAATAATGTTAACAAACTCAGTTCACGTTTGAATTTGTATTTCATGTGATATAATTCATCCAGTTCCGTGATGATCTTTCTATCTGATGAAAATTAATTTTTTAGAAACAAAAATATTATAATTTCTCCAGCATTATTTATTTCATTTCTTTATTTTTATTCACCTATTAAATTAGTTTTTTCGAATGTGAGAATATTGATACTGATGGGCACGCATAATAATACCATGACTGCAGAACAAAATATTGAAACCAAAGACCTTAAAGCTGCGATTAGACCAAATTTATTAGAAAAATGTTAATAACTCAATCCTTTTAGATTATATTAGATTGAACATAACTTATCATACACACATGATGAACATATGTGTTTGTCAACTTCCGTTCCTTCTAATATTGTAATGTGTTCTCATATTTATGTTATTTATTTTATACTGTAATGTTTTTTATTGATGTAATTAATTTTTATTTCATATTGATGTATCTTATATGTGTGTGTTTGTGAATAAATAAATTGAAATTGAAAATGAATCTGATAGAATCTATAAGGATTAAGTTATAACCATTATGTTAAAACCCTCCAGCAGGCGCGCGGGGTACAGGTGTACCCCAGACAGTTTTGTTCACTCAGTAACTTCTCACCCTGTCACCAGGGGAAGGTGAGCATTACAGTACCTTCAAACCAAATCTTCAGTTACAAGATACAAACGACTATAAATGTAAACAGGAATTGATAGCTGAGTTATCATATTTTGGATTGCTCTGTGGTACAAGTGTACCCCGCGCGCCTACTCGTCTTTTGCTTTGGCAAAACGAATAATATTTGAGTAACTGTGTCAAGAAGAGTCATCAGATGAGGACTACATTTTTGTGGAAAATGACAATGATGATGATGAAGGAGATATTGAGGTATAAAATATTCAAGATTTAGTGCAGAAGAAGCACTTCAACAACCTTATGAGTTTCTGATGATAAAATTTCGGACATTGTTGAAGGGGATGATAATGACGTTCCTTTTGCATATTTATGCTTGGTGAGAGATAAGGATAGAAATGTTATGAAATAGAGAAATAAAATCCACTTCCAAAAAAATGTGTGAAAACATTTGTCACATTTCCTGAACCTAGAAGAAAGGATAGGGATGCGGTTTTCGAAATTGAATTTTTCAATTTATTCATGTATGAGAAATTGATCCGACTGCTAGTAACTTTAACTGGCATATTTATATCGAGCTATCATCTTGATCAAGGAGAAGTTTTAATAAGATGGAGATGCTAGAATGACTGATGAGTTGGGAATCCGTGCTATCCTTTGAATTCTACTGTTTCCTTCTGATGCATTAGGGAGTAGGCTAATAGTAAACCAAGTAGGCTACATTCGGGATATCAGCAATGAGTCAGTTATTATGTTACATATTCCCAATGACTTTTGTTTCCACTTCATTCCCATTCTTATGACGAAATGCTAAATCAATTTATCAATTCAAGCCATCTAAATTCGAAATTTATGGTTTTCATGATTATAAAAATTGTACACGTGAAATTCTAACAATAGGCTTTGTCACCTATAAAGCTTTGTTTACACCAAATTAATTAACAAAATGTTAATAACTAATCTTTATAGATTCTATAAGATTGAATATAACTTATCATACACATGATGAACATATGTGTTTGTCAAGTTCCGTTCAATCCAATAGAATCTATAAGGATTTAAGTTATTAACATTTTGTTAATAACTTTGGTGTAAACGCAGCTTTATTATTTTATGTATCAATGTTATTACATTGGTGTCATTTGCATTGTAAATGAATGAATAAGATGAGCCATATGAAAATGATTTGAACATTATTTTGTAAAGCGGGAATTAGTCAATATGTTGCATATATCATTTTCTCACATGTTCCCAATGAGAAAAATTATGTAAATCCAATATTTAGCTCAAGAAATGAATAGTGGATGAAAATCATTGTTGGTAATTATTTGTTACTTTGAAGAAAAAATAGTTTTAGAAGCCTAAAGATTGAACAAAATTCTAGACACAAATTTATGAAAGATCACATTTTTAAACTTTGTACAATATGTCATAGCTAGTTTCTTTATTGGAAACATGATCACACATAGTAGTTCAGAAAAGGTGTATAAATTTAATGACCTCTTGATGTTATATTGAATCAAAATTCAACTTAAAAGATGATAAATCAATATATTCATTGTGGGGTACAGCTGTACAAACTTCTGTGTAAACTAAACATCTGTGTAATCACTTGTCAGCTGATTTATGATGAATAATTCTATAGTCTGATTTTTACTCTAATATTGGAGTATGAAGGAGGCTCCTTTTTCCTTTTATATTTATTATCATTGAAATGCAAAATTTCCAGAAGCCTTGTATACCTATACGTCGACGCACAATTCAAAAAGGAACATACATGTCAAATTCATGAAAATCTATTACCGCGTTTCGGCGTAAATGCGCAACATATAAATATTTAAACATTTAAACATTAACATTTAAACATTTACACATTTAAACATTTAACATTTAAACATTTAACATTTAAACATTTAAACATTTAAACATTTAAACTTTAAACATTTAAACATTTAAACATTTAAACATTTAACATTTAAACATTTAAACATTTAAACATTTAACATTTAAACATTAACATTTAAACATTTAAACTTTAACATTTAAACATTTAAACATTTAAACATTTAAACATTTAAACATTTAAACATTAAACATTTAAACATTTAAACATTTAAACATTTAACATTTAACATTTAAACATTTAAACATTTAACATTTAAACATTTAAACATTTAAACATTTAAACATTAAACATTTAAACATTTAAACATTTAACATTTAACATTTAAACATTAAACATTTAACATTTAAACATTTAAACATTAAACATTTAACATTTAAACATTTAACATTTAAACATTAACATTTAAACATTTAAACATTTAAACATTTAAACATTTAAACATTTAAACTTTAAACATTTAAACATTAAACATTTAAACATTTAAACATTTAAACATTTAAACATTTAAACATTTAAACATTAAACATTTAACATTTAAACATTAAACATTAAACATTTAAACATTAAACATTTAAACATTTAACATTAAACATTTAAACATTTAACATTTAAACATTTAAACATTTAAACATTAAACATTTAAACTTTAAACATTTAAACATTTAAATATTTAAACATTTAAAATTTAAACATTTAAACATTTAAATATTTAAACATTTAAACATTTAACATTTAACATTTAAACATTTAAACATTCAAACATTTAAACATTTAAATATTTAAACATTTAAATATTTAAACATTTAAAATTTAAACATTTAAACATTTACACATTTAAACATTTAAACATTTAAACATTAAACATTTAAACATTTAAACATTTAAACATTTAAACATTTAAACATTTAAACATTTAAACATTTAAACATTTAAACATTTAAACATTTAAACATTTAAACATTTAAACATTTAAACATTTAAACATTTAAACATTTAAACATTTAAACATTTAAACATTTAAACATTTAAACATTTAAACATTAAACATTTAAACATTTAAACATTTAAACATTTAAACATTTAAACATTTAAACATTTAAACATTTAAACATTTAAACATTTAAACATTTAAACATTTAAACATTTAAACATTTAAACATTAAACATTTAAACATTTAAACATTTAACATTTAAACATTTGAACATTTAAACATTTAAATATTTAAACATTCAAACATTCAAACATTTAAACATTCAAACATTTAAACATTTAAACATTTAAACATTTAAACATTTAAACATTTAAACATTTAAACATTTAAACATTTAAACATTTAAACATTTAAACATTTAAACATTTAAACATTTAAACATTTAAACATTTAAACATTTAAACATTTAAACATTTAAACATTTAAACATTTAAACATTTTAACATTCAAACACTCAAACATTCAAACATTAAGAGAAATGCCAAACCGTCGACTTGAATCTTAGACCTCACTTTGCTCGGTCAATTAAAGTGGGATCAATTTAATGTGAATTTTCATAAATCTGAATAGATTTTATTCAATCACTTTGTTCATTAACTACCTTTATATGATTTTTCTCTTGGATCTTAGCTTGAACCAAAAGATTAGGGGAGAAAATTTGGATTTAAACTACCATTTAACTCAATTTTATTTCTATCTAAATTTACAACTTTATTTTTTACTTGAGATCTATTATCAATAGTTTGTCATGTGTCATGTAATGACATTATGAAAGGAAATAGGAGCAGCTGATGGAATATCATGCTTTTTATCGATTTAGTTTTTAGCTGATTTTGAAACACGAAAATATCAGGCCCATTAGCACAAAAGCCTGTTCAATTTCAATCAGGATTAAATTTTATGAGAATTAATCAGAGCAGAGGTTTTTTAATAGAAGGCTTTTCTGATTGGTTCTCGTAGTATTTAGTCCGGATTATGAATTAACAGACAGTGCAACTGGCTCTATCAAGGCCATGGCTGCGTAAAAACATGATCAACAGAGGAACCAATACAACAGAAGCTGAAGAAATTAGTCGCATTTCTATCACCTCACAATGAACATTACATTCAACTACCATATGTTTGGAGAGAACGATTTTAATTTTCTTTTGCTATCATCCGAACACTTTCTAAACCTATTCTTCCAGATGTTCCATGAATACTGCAATGTTTTTAAATAAGGTCACCAAATTTGGTAACTCAACTACAGCTATTATGATCTTTTTCCTACAGCTACATCGGAAAGTTGCTGTTCCTGTACTGATTACAATACCCAAAGATTCACTTTTCCGCTCTAGTGCGAGAAATTTTTTTCTGCACTCCAGATTTGCAACATGGCAACGCATAATAGTTTGTGTGTTATATGGAGGATTAGTGCACGAAAACAAAAATTAAGTTGGTAACAATGACTGTGGTTAGATTTAGATAAGAATCATTTCAATGGCTACCCTACATTTATGATAAAATCCCAATCTAGAAATCCAAAACAAGAATAATGTTCATCTAAATCATAATTAAATAATCATCATTTACGAATTCTCATCATTTAATAATAAATAGTAGTTCTTTTCTATAGATAATTATTATTTCAACAGCAAGAAATAAGAAAATTAGCAAATATACATTATAAAATTCGAATTTTGAGGTTAAATGATTACCGTTCGATATTCATATAAATAAAAATAATAAAAAACATAACAATACTACAATAAATATTCTCTGTTGTCTATGTTATTTTTATAAATATTTTTCAGTTCACTTTGAGCATTCATTTTTCTCGGTAATTTGAGCAAAAGTCTAAATTTTTGAATCGTGTTTCAGTAATTTTTAGCTGGATGTAACAAACTTAGGTACGATTCTTCCCACTAGGTCACGCGCTTGTCGGTTCAGTCATCTTGCACCCATCCCAATCAGCTGTTGGCGTGTATTTTGAATGAGAATTTTTTGTTCTATCTGTATTTTTTCTGATTCTTGAATGAATAAAAATGAGAACTTTGGCTGAGAATTTTCAACTTCAACTGGATTATTAATTTTTAAATGAATTAAGGTTGTTATTAATAACAGCATCACACACACAAACATTTGATGGATTTCAGCCATAATTTTACCCATGATCATTTAATCAACCACTTCTCATATTTAATGGTAACTGTAGGAAAAGTTTAATGTGAAATACGTGAGCAAAGTTCCTCTGCTGCACTCAAGAAGCCATTCCGCCCTCACCTACGGCTCGGACGTAAACGTTTCTTTCAGTGCAGCAAACAGTCACTTTGCGCACTAGTTGCACAAATAACTATTTCGTTTGCTCACACACTCTTACGTTTTCAACAGACTATGGAAAACTTTTTACTTTCCTTGCCCTATTACCATAGGTAAGGAAAGTATTGCTTTCCGAAAAAAAACGTACACCAATTTCCAAATTTCTATACGTTTCAAGGTCTCCTGAGTTCAAAAAAGTGGTTTTCAGGTATTGGTCTGTATGTATGTGCCAACACGAACAATTTCGATCAAATGCAATTCATGATGGCGGCTGAAATGGCGAAAATGTAATCAAAAACAGGGGTTTTCAAGATTTTCTCAAAAACGGCTCAAACGATTTAGATTAAATTCATACCTGAAATAGTCATTGATAAGCTCTATCAACTGCCACAAGTCCCATATCTGTAAAAATTTCAGGAGCTCCACCCCATCTATGCAAGGTTTGATTTTAGATTACCAATTATCAAGCTTCAGATACAATTTGAACCAAAAATTTCAAGTGGGAAAGATTGAGCATGAAAATCTCTACAATTAGGCCTCTTTCACACGATAGGAGACGTGCAACTTGAACACTGAACAGTGTTCTCGTTTTTTTGTCGAAGTACATTGAGTCAAATCGTGTCTTTCACATGGTGACTCCTATCCAGGAAGCTCGTTTTGTCACGTCTTTTCCCCTCGAGGCAAGCAGAGGCAACTACGCCGCCGTTTCCACAAAGTATGACTCATCACTTTTTTCTCAAAGTCTAACTTCCTTAAAAATATAGATAGAAGATTTCTGATTTCGGATTTGGATTCAGCGACCCCAAATTCTTTAAAGCGTAAGTCCCGTTTTCGAAAATATCCGAAAACAAGGAAGTTATGGCTGTTTTTAATAAAGCTTTCTATTATCATATAATTATACGGTAAAAACGAACAGGTACTGTACTATACAGTACATAAGTACTCTAGCTATTATAATACAACTTACACTGTATTCGTGTAGGAAATTTGGTAGGTTATTTATCTTGATTTCTGAAAATACCCCAAATTAAGGGAGTAAGATAGGTAACTTTGAAAAACCAAAGTTTTCCTGCCGATTAAAGAAACATTAAAAATTAGTCTAAGACATATTTACGTTTTCACTTAAACATTTCTATGATTAAATTGTGATAAAGAACATTATCGTATTGACCTTCTAAATCCAGTTACATGTACATCGATTTTCGTAAAATTGATTTTTTACCGTTCCTATGAATTCTAAGAATTCTATGAATTGTTTATACAGGTTCATCACAACTTCTTAAATAACAATATGTTTGCTTCAACAGAATTCATAAGGACGACAAAACACTCATTGGTCGACGGTATACGACATAAAAGGCAAATGCTCGCGCTTGGTCCATAGTTCTACGACTGAGGAATGAGGATTTAGGTCAGCAACTAAAATCGACAAGCCATGATTGTCAATCTTACTCATGATACAAAGCTTTGTACTATGATACATGGTTTTCATTTCGTATCATTCTTTAATAAAAATAAAACAAGATTCCGGTTTCAAAAGCATCAAAGTCGCCAGGCTGGTCTGAGCTTTTTTTCAGTATGCATTATCAACTCAGCAGTTCTAATACACAGACATCACTACTTGGAATGCCATGACATTTTCTATTCTTTCAATTCCTATTATTACCATAGATCGATTCAGATCAGCACAATGTTTATACTGTATGTTCATAATAGATTTTTCTGATTGTAAAAAGAAATAGTCAATAATTGCTGGGAATTTAAAGTGATATTCAACGATTTGAACCTGATAAATTGGATTGTTGAATGACAATTGAAATTCAGTGAATTTTACTGTACAACATTCCTTTTCCTCATATTTTATTGGGTGATGAGTGGAGATGATTTATGATTTCATATTTGGATTCATCTTTTCATAGTTCAATATTTTTTTGGAAAACTAGAACTTTTAAAAATTAAAAATGTTTATGTATAAACTTCTCAGGTGTTCAAAAACTTCTTAAAACCTTTGCCTGTCCCTTTGTGAGGCAGGAGTATCATTATCTTAGTACGTATTATATAATCATATGATAATGGAAAGCTATATTAAAAACAGCTATAACTCCCTTGTTTTCGGGTATTTTTGGAAATGGGACTTACGCTTTAAAGAATTTGGGGTCGCTGAATCCAAATCCGAAATCAGAAATCTTCTATCTATATTTTTAAGGAAGTTAGACTTTGAGAAAAAGTGATGAGTCATACTTTTCGCAAACGGCGGCATAGTTGTTAGATCTGTCGGCTTATTCTTAAGATCCCCATGTGAAAGTACAGGAGAGCTGCAAAATATGAAATATGATCTTCCGTAATATGATATTCCAGGAGCGAGGTCTCTGCCGTGTGAAACTGGCCTTAATGTTCAGTAAGGCCTCTTTCACACGATAGGAGACGTACAACTTGAACACTGAACAGTGTTCTCGTTTTTTTGTCGAAGTACATTGAGTCAAATCGTGTCTTTCACATGGTGACTCCTATCCAGGAACCTCGTTTTGTCACGTCTTTTCCCCTCGAGGCAAGCAGAGGCAAGATCTAACAACTACGCCGCCGTTTCCACAAAGTATGACTCATCACTTTTTTCTCAAAGTCTAACTTCCTTAAAAATATGGATAGAAGATTTCTGATTTCGGATTTGGATTCAGCGACCCCAAATTCTTTAAAGCATGAGTCCCGTTTTCGAAAATATCCGAAAACAAGGAAGTTATGGCTGTTTTTAATAAAGCTTTCTATTATCATATAATTATACGGTAAAAACGAACAGGTACTGTACTATACAGTACGTAAGTACTCTAGCTATTATAATACAACTTACACTGTATTCGTGTAGGAAATTTGGTAGGTTATTTATCTTGATTTCTGGAAATACCCCAAAATAAGAGAGTAAGATAACTTTGAAAAACCAAAGTTTTGCTGCCGATTGAAGAAACATTAAAAATTAGTCTACAAGACATATTATGTCCTAGAATAAAAACGTGTAACAAATATCAGATCACTATTCAAGCTATCAAGCTTTTCATAAATTTCATAAGTTTGTGTCGATGGTATATGACATAAAAGGCAAATGCTCGCGCTTGGTCCATAGTTCTACGACTGAGGAATGAGGATTTAGGTCAGCAACTAAAATCGACAAGCCATGATTGTCAATCTTACTCATGATACAAAGCTTTGTACTATGATACATGGTTTTCATTCCGTATCATTCTTTAATAAAAATAAAACAAGATTCCGGTTTCAAAAGCAT
Source organism: Nilaparvata lugens (assembly GCF_014356525.2). Taxonomy (NCBI): domain Eukaryota; kingdom Metazoa; phylum Arthropoda; class Insecta; order Hemiptera; family Delphacidae; genus Nilaparvata; species Nilaparvata lugens. The sequence goes on from NC_052509.1 coordinate 31,346,233, forward strand.
CAAAGTCGCCAGGCTGGTCTGAGCTATTCATGACTTTTTTTCAGTATGCATTATCAACTCAGCAGTTCTAATACACAGACATCACTACTTGGAATGCCATGACATTTTCTATTCTTTCAATTCCTATTATTACCATAGATCGATTCAGATCAGCACAATGTTTATACTGTATGTTCATAATAGATTTTTCTGATTGTAAAAAGAAATAGTCAATAATTGCTGGGAATTTAAAGTGATATTCAACGATTTGAACCTGATAAATTGGATTGTTGAATGACAATTGAAATTCAGTGAATTTTACTGTACAACATTCCTTTTCCTCATATTTTATTGGGTGATGAGTGGAGATGATTTATGATTTCATATTTGGATTCATCTTTTCATAGTTCAATATTTTTTTGGAAAACTAGAACTTTTAAAAATTAAAAATGTTTATGTATAAACTTCTCAGGTGTTCAAAAACTTCTTAAAACCTTTGCCTGTCCCTTTGTGAGGCAGGAGTATCATTATCTTAGTACGTATTATATAATCATATGATAATGGAAAGCTATATTAAAAACAGCTATAACTCCCTTGTTTTCGGGTATTTTTGGAAATGGGACTTACGCTTTAAAGAATTTGGGGTCGCTGAATCCAAATCCGAAATCAGAAATCTTCTATCTATATTTTTAAGGAAGTTAGACTTTGAGAAAAAGTGATGAGTCATACTTTTCGCAAACGGCGGCATAGTTGTTAGATCTGTCGGCTTATTCTTAAGATCCCCATGTGAAAGTACAGGAGAGCTGCAAAATATGAAATATGATCTTCCGTAATATGATATTCCAGGAGCGAGGTCTCTGCCGTGTGAAACTGGCCTTAATGTTCAGTAAGGCCTCTTTCACACGATAGGAGACGTACAACTTGAACACTGAACAGTGTTCTCGTTTTTTTGTCGAAGTACATTGAGTCAAATCGTGTCTTTCACATGGTGACTCCTATCCAGGAACCTCGTTTTGTCACGTCTTTTCCCCTCGAGGCAAGCAGAGGCAAGATCTAACAACTACGCCGCCGTTTCCACAAAGTATGACTCATCACTTTTTTCTCAAAGTCTAACTTCCTTAAAAATATGGATAGAAGATTTCTGATTTCGGATTTGGATTCAGCGACCCCAAATTCTTTAAAGCATGAGTCCCGTTTTCGAAAATATCCGAAAACAAGGAAGTTATGGCTGTTTTTAATAAAGCTTTCTATTATCATATAATTATACGGTAAAAACGAACAGGTACTGTACTATACAGTACGTAAGTACTCTAGCTATTATAATACAACTTACACTGTATTCGTGTAGGAAATTTGGTAGGTTATTTATCTTGATTTCTGGAAATACCCCAAAATAAGAGAGTAAGATAACTTTGAAAAACCAAAGTTTTGCTGCCGATTGAAGAAACATTAAAAATTAGTCTACAAGACATATTATGTCCTAGAATAAAAACGTGTAACAAATATCAGATCACTATTCAAGCTATCAAGCTTTTCATAAATTTCATAAGTTTGTGTCGATGGTATATGACATAAAAGGCAAATGCTCGCGCTTGGTCCATAGTTCTACGACTGAGGAATGAGGATTTAGGTCAGCAACTAAAATCGACAAGCCATGATTGTCAATCTTACTCATGATACAAAGCTTTGTACTATGATACATGGTTTTCATTCCGTATCATTCTTTAATAAAAATAAAACAAGATTCCGGTTTCAAAAGCATCAAAGTCGCCAGGCTGGTCTGAGCTATTCATGACTTTTTTTCAGTATGCATTATCAACTCAGCAGTTCTAATACACAGACATCACTACTTGGAATGCCATGACATTTTCTATTCTTTCAATTCCTATTATTACCATAGATCGATTCAGATCAGCACAATGTTTATACTGTATGTTCATAATAGATTTTTCTGATTGTAAAAAGAAATAGTCAATAATTGCTGGGAATTTAAAGTGATATTCAACGATTTGAACCTGATAAATTGGATTGTTGAATGACAATTGAAATTCAGTGAATTTTACTGTACAACATTCCTTTTCCTCATATTTTATTGGGTGATGAGTGGAGATGATTTATGATTTCATATTTGGATTCATCTTTTCATAGTTCAATATTTTTTTGGAAAACTAGAACTTTTGAAAATTAAAAATGTTTATGTATAAACTTCTCAGGTTTTCAAAAACTTCTTAAAACCTTTGCCTGTCCCTTTGTGAGGCAGGAGTATTATTATCTTAGTATGTACTATATAATCATTTATGATAATGGAAAGCTATATTAAAAACAGCTATAACTCCCTTGTTTTCGGGTATTTTTGGAAATGGGACTTACGCTTTAAAGAATTTGGGGTCGCTGAATCCAAATCCGAAATCAGAAATCTTCTATCTATATTTTTAAGGAAGTTAGACTTTGAGAAAAAGTGATGAGTCATACTTTTCGCAAACGGCGGCATAGTTGTTAGATCTGTCGGCTTATTCTTAAGATCCCCATGTGAAAGTACAGGAGAGCTGCAAAATATGAAATATGATCTTCCGTAATATGATATTCCAGGAGCGAGGTCTCTGCCGTGTGAAACTGGCCTTAATGTTCAGTAAGGCCTCTTTCACACGATAGGAGACGTACAACTTGAACACTGAACAGTGTTCTCGTTTTTTTGTCGAAGTACATTGAGTCAAATCGTGTCTTTCACATGGTGACTCCTATCCAGGAACCTCGTTTTGTCACGTCTTTTCCCCTCGAGGCAAGCAGAGGCAAGATCTAACAACTACGCCGCCGTTTCCACAAAGTATGACTCATCACTTTTTTCTCAAAGTCTAACTTCCTTAAAAATATGGATAGAAGATTTCTGATTTCGGATTTGGATTCAGCGACCCCAAATTCTTTAAAGCATGAGTCCCGTTTTCGAAAATATCCGAAAACAAGGAAGTTATGGCTGTTTTTAATAAAGCTTTCTATTATCATATAATTATACGGTAAAAACGAACAGGTACTGTACTATACAGTACGTAAGTACTCTAGCTATTATAATACAACTTACACTGTATTCGTGTAGGAAATTTGGTAGGTTATTTATCTTGATTTCTGGAAATACCCCAAAATAAGAGAGTAAGATAACTTTGAAAAACCAAAGTTTTGCTGCCGATTGAAGAAACATTAAAAATTAGTCTACAAGACATATTATGTCCTAGAATAAAAACGTGTAACAAATATCAGATCACTATTCAAGCTATCAAGCTTTTCATAAATTTCATAAGTTTGTGTCGATGGTATATGACATAAAAGGCAAATGCTCGCGCTTGGTCCATAGTTCTACGACTGAGGAATGAGGATTTAGGTCAGCAACTAAAATCGACAAGCCATGATTGTCAATCTTACTCATGATACAAAGCTTTGTACTATGATACATGGTTTTCATTCCGTATCATTCTTTAATAAAAATAAAACAAGATTCCGGTTTCAAAAGCATCAAAGTCGCCAGGCTGGTCTGAGCTATTCATGACTTTTTTTCAGTATGCATTATCAACTCAGCAGTTCTAATACACAGACATCACTACTTGGAATGCCATGACATTTTCTATTCTTTCAATTCCTATTATTACCATAGATCGATTCAGATCAGCACAATGTTTATACTGTATGTTCATAATAGATTTTTCTGATTGTAAAAAGAAATAGTCAATAATTGCTGGGAATTTAAAGTGATATTCAACGATTTGAACCTGATAAATTGGATTGTTGAATGACAATTGAAATTCAGTGAATTTTACTGTACAACATTCCTTTTCCTCATATTTTATTGGGTGATGAGTGGAGATGATTTATGATTTCATATTTGGATTCATCTTTTCATAGTTCAATATTTTTTTGGAAAACTAGAACTTTTGAAAATTAAAAATGTTTATGTATAAACTTCTCAGGTTTTCAAAAACTTCTTAAAACCTTTGCCTGTCCCTTTGTGAGGCAGGAGTATTATTATCTTAGTATGTACTATATAATCATTTATGATAATGGAAAGCTATATTAAAAACAGCTATAACTCCCTTGTTTTCTGGTATTTTTGAAAATGGGACTTACGCTTTAAAGAATTTGGGGTCGCTGAATCCAAATCCGAAATCAGAAATCTTCTATCTATATTTTTAAGGAAGTTAGACTTTGAGAAAAAGTGATGAGTCATAGGTTTGAGCAAACGTCGGCATAGTTGTTGGATCTGTTGGCTTATTCGTAGGATCCCCATGTGAAAGTACAGGAGAGCTGCAAAATATGAAATATGATCTTCCGTAATATGATATTCCAGGAGCGAGGTCTCTGCCGTGTGAAACTGGCCTAACAGTTTCACCTAAAATTGATAATAAGAACGAAATTCGAGAAAATGTGTTTATCCAATTGCAAACTGTTGGCAACTGTTGGTTATATTAAATGATTCACTATGAAGAGATAGCAGACCTCGTATGTCTCCAGAGTTATTGTCCTGACACCAACTTTCTCAGATCTATGTTTATAAGTAGACTTGAGATGCGCGTCTAGATGATCAATTTCCATAACGGCAAGGAAAGTTGTGTGAGTGCGCCACACCAGATTTTCTGCCAATAATCCTTTCTCAAGGAACGTCAGCGAAACTGGAACATACTATATTCCTGATTTAATCAAAATCGTTAGAGCGTTTTCGAGATCCTTCCGACATACATACATATACACAAACACACATATTCAAACAGAAATCGCTTTCTTAGTATAATTGACTTCAATGATTATGATTCCATTCAATGAGAGCCTATTTTACATAATAATAACATTCTTTAATGTTGTTTTCCATCACGAACTGCTTATTATTAAATCACTTTTTGTTATTAGAAAAAACGACTAGCAGTCAGATATTTTACAATAAATGAATTAATCACTCACTTTGACAACGAGATCTTTCGGCAGGTTCGCCATCTTCTTGGTTGTGAAGATGGCGAACCTGCCATCCAACCAAGAAGATGGCGAACCTGCCGAAAGATCTCGTTGTCAAAGTGAGTGATTAATTCATTTATTGTAAAATATCAGATCTGACTGCTAGTCGTTTTTTCTAATAGCAAAAAGTGATTTAATAATAACAGCTGGCATCAAAAGTAAAAATGTCAAACATGATTGAAATTGAAACAGTAGCGATCATCAACATTATCATCTTCATCATTCTGATCTAAAGTAACCAAATTATAGAAAGATTCACATCAATGTGTCAGCATTGTATGAATGAGGAGCATTGATGCTATTAATGAGGAATACTGACAGGCAACGAACTGTTATGCATATTCTCCAATATTTTTGTCGAAAGCTACCTTCTATTTTCTCAATGTTTGAGAATCTCAATGTTCAACAATCAATGTTTGAGAATAATTGATGGATTCATGGGAAAAGTGCCTTATTCTATGGAAGATATTTCTACATTAGGAAAAGAAACAACAGCTATTTGTCCGTTTTGACGTGACAATGTCTTATAAATTGGTTTGCCGGGTGACACTTCAAGAAACTGCGTTACGTTCCCACGTTATGCGCTCACAATGAGAGCGAGTGAGAGCGTTCGTTTCGGTTCACGGTCGTCTGGAAAGAGCACGAATAGGAGCAGTGGCGAGCAACCCGAAGGCATTCACCTGGAGAGAGAGTGAAACGGAGCAGTCAACCTGCGCAGGCGCCGCAAGCAATCTTCTGCGACTGCGCCTGCTTAGGTGAATAAGTGAATAGGCTATGTTGTAGTAGTCACAATAATGCATAATCACATAATCATGCATAAGTGAATAGGTTATGTTGTAGTAATCACAATGTTGTGGTTCAGTGCGAGATTCTTTGTATAAATTAATGTTTTAAATATAATTCTTTGTATAAATAAATGTTTTAAATTGTTACTATTATTTCATCCTTCTTCCTACTATACGAATGAATATTCACATTAAAATTATTTTACCACTCAAAGTCGTTGTCACGTAAAACTTTCGCCCGTATACCGACTTTACAGGCAACCAAGCAATTTTTTTAATGAATAACCCCTTTCTTTCGCCCAAGTTAAATTTTGGCAGAATTTCCTCATTCTTTGCAAACAGAGTCCACAACGGACACTTCTGAAGTTTTAAAAATGCCCTCCATTATATCATACTGAATTATTTAAATTTCATCGAAATTGTTTAAGCTGTTCTCGTGATCTGTCGGATATACTATCAAAATTAGCCTTGATAGAATAAGATTAAGATCAATAATTGAAGCAACTCCCGTCATAAAAGTTTGTTTCATGAAAAATTAAAATTATCTATACTCCCAGGAATAGTTCTGATTGAAGCAGCAGTGCCCAATCAATTTATTCTCGATAAATGCATTTTATTTAGTGCTTCAACTTGATGCCAACCTAATGAAGTCATCTCAACTTGATGTCAACCTGACAAAATTATTAATTTAGTTGCCAGTTAACAACTGTTTCGAAGAGGTACTCTCTCTAGATTATAGTTCTATAGTAACATATGATATGGACATTTCTATTATAATTAACAGATTGGGAGAAAAAGAATATACATGCTAAAAGACGAACTTTGAACCCTTAAAAACCACCCTTAGAGTTGAAATATCGCCAAAAGATTCCTTAGTGAGCACCAAGGACGAATGAGGAAGCTAAATTCTAAGTTTTGTTGCAATCCATCCAGTAGTTTTCCAGAAATCGTGATCAGTGAGATAAGAATTTTATAAGTATAGAAGATTACGCCCACTTTAATTCTTCTTCAATAACGAATATTTCCCGTTGGACATCATAAGATAGACTGTTGGTATTAAATACAATCTGTTAATTGCTTAAAAATGACGAGCCTTACTAATACGGTTATCAAGTGAATAATATGACACGCTTAAAAGTGGACGGCGGAAAAATCGCAACCGGTAGAGATCGATTGTGCTTTAAATACACACACGCAGCAGAGAAGGGCTTGCAGGTAGGTAAGAGGATTTTGATGGGCGTTTGCGGTCGGAATTGTTCGTTTAGTTTGCGTGTTTGTGAGTGTGGAAGATTACTTTCATGTGTGTTAGTGAGTTAGTGAGTACTTTCATGTGTATGTGATTGCGTGTGTTCTATTCGGTTGATTCAGAAGACTGTCCGGCGATATGTGAATAATGTGTCCTGTTCGTCCTGCTAGCTCTCCACCGTTGTTGAATTTTGTGATTTCCTTTTCCCCTACTTTTTCATCCTCCAATCCCCGAATTCAGCAACCCTCGTTTCATCGATGGTGCTCTGACATGCTCTTTTTCCCTTTGCGATAAATTTTGCCCAACCCTGGTGTGAATTAAACATCCAACTCCAGAATCAATCATATTTTTAGGAGAGGCGGAGAGTCTGACTGACAGACGCAGATGCTCATAAAACTTCATTTCCTTCACCTCTAAACGACGTCAGCTGCATTGTAATGTAGCTCTGTCGGTACTCAATGCCACTCTTGTCTGTAATCCCATCATGTGAGAGGATATTTGTGTTGAGAATTTTCATTCGAAAACTCTAGATTCAAGTAAAAAAATATGAATTCTAGACGCTACACTTTTTCTTCAACGAGATTTTTCCTAAAATATAATAATAGGGGGAAAACATTTATAGATTTATTTTCAGACTTCCAAGGCTTTGAAATTATAGGAGTATAATATGCATTGGAATCAACTCAATCACCTCAGAATGATAACAATTTTGAAGGTAATACCTAGTTTAGTTGATTTCTTTGTTCCAAGTTTTGTTGGAAAGCAGCCTCAACGACCAAACACTATGAATGTCCAGTCTAGAGTGAATTAGACTTAGTTGATCAGACTTTAGTAGTTTTTAGTCACTAAGGCTTCAATAAAAATAGTGTATTCACTATTTCTGTGAACACGTCTTTGTCACTTTGATTCAATTTTTATAGAGTGTTGAAAGATTTTTCATATCCTCACAGTTCATTTCTTTGTTCACTATCTAGCATTCACTCTAAGTATTCACTCTCATCTTCTATGATGGATCACTCAATATTGAATGATTGATAAGATAGAATTAGAGATGAAACTACTCCATGATTAACACTATTCATTTCTCAGAAATGTTTCATATTGTTTGATATTATACTCAACTGCTAAAAATGCAACTGATTTATTGGGATAATTTATCGTTGATAATGATCAATTCAATGGATGGAAACGTATGTCCCATTGTAACATCCGTTGATAGAAACGTCATACACGTGAACACTACAACGTGTTACTTGATGCGTGGAATGCGCGGCTCAACGTGAGCATCCTGTCAAAATTCCGTTCGACTATTGAATGTTTGAAGGGATGTTACCGAGATAACCTTCACAGGCATGTGAGAGGAGGAAGGGAACTTGGCAACAGATAACCTGTTGTGAAATGGCTAGGGGGGAGGTAGATGGATTTGAAGGGATAGATGGCGGTTGATTGGATCGACAAACATCCCTTTATTGCATCGGCGGCCCTTTGAACAGTGCACGTCTGCAATTGATTCTGTGCGCCATCAATGGAAGGGCAGTTGGTGCAATTACGCACACACATCGCTACGGACTGCTCCTTTCAAGCCGGCCCTCGAATGCCTGGGGATGAGCGCACTACCTAAGGAGACAGCGCACTTGATTATCGGCTAACTGCCACATTGGTATTCCTGTCTGTGTGATGTGAGCAATCGATCAGTGATGCATTTTGTAATGAGATAAGATGCTTATCGGTTTTGGGGTGTGCTTGGAGAGAAAAAATTCATTTGCGACTTATAACAGAGAATCGCCCATAACCTAGCATAAATTAGTACTACTCTACATGTCGGAGTGAGGTGAGGAGTGAGGAAAACTATTCCATAAAATTATTGTATGATTTTCATTTAAAATGTTCGTACATGCTGCTTTTTGAGAATAAATTTATCTATCATTTCATTTTCTTTGTTCACACTTATCAATTAAGCACCTATTTTATATTTACACGTATTGGTCAGCGCTGAATATCGTAGTAGATTGATTAGCTGATATTCGAATTAGCATCCACCAGTAAAATTGAATCTGGGCGTTCCTTGAGCACACCACATGTTTATTTCTATCGTGATTTTCTACATGCTCATACTAATACGCCGGAGTATTATTGACATTCTATTCTACTACATACAGAAATCATTCTTCTGCATGCTATTCTAAGCCATGTGGCATAAGAAGCATGGTCGAATTTCAAATAAATAGTGATTTTCAACAAAATTATAATTTGCTCACACTTCTGAATTTGTTTATTCAACTGTATAATGTTGTTGGAACAATTCCCCACACTATGCAACGAGCATCATCACGATCCAATAAATGACCGAAGCTAAGCTGAGGTCTTAGTTTCGACTCGATCGGCTTTTGTCTGTTTGTTTGTTTGTTTGTACCGCAGTTACAGTCACAGTTATTGTCCGATTTGAATGAAATTTGGTATGCAAGTTCTTTGAAACAAGGCGCAGAAACGTATGTGTAACGTTTTTTGGTAAGACCTCCGGTTTCTTTGTAATATTTAAAAAACCGTAGAATAACCTCAAAAGTATCTTTGAAGATACAGCAGCTCATGTTCCTACTTTTTCGCATCCACTGTTACCAGGGCATGGTGTCCAAGGCGGTTAGAGCATAGTTAATCACACCGTGGGACCCAGGTTTAAATTTCCTTCCGACCAGATTTTTTTGCAGGCGATACTAATTGGTTTATCTTATTCAAATAATATATCATTATAAATTATCATTATGACCATATAGAATAATTAATTAATTCACAATATACTGTCCTTACTGACCCTTCTCATTAGATTGAGAGTTGCATTCATGAGCAAGGTCTACTGTTCGCAGAACTACTAGTATTATATCGGTCTATTTCTTTTTCTTCCCTAGATACAACATAATAACCACACTGTCTTGTAGTTCACAACGATTAAGAATATCTTAATCTAATACATCAGACTGATGAAAAGTCAGTTTCCCAACAGTTATAACTAATGGTAGGCGGACTCCATGTAAATTGTGATGGAAGATGAATTGAAATTTCAGGGCGCAATCAATTTTTCGGTACATAAAAGTTTCCGCTGCTTGGTAAGTTTGGTAAGTAGCTTGATTATCATAATAACGCGAAGATATCACTTTGAGGTTCTCTCACTCACTATCTCTCTATCGCTCACTTTTCACACCCTTTCTGTCCACGCATCTTTAATCTTCATCCCCCGATATTCAACAGCCATTTTCACCCTTCCTCGAAATGCTGCCACTTTGTTCATGAATATCCATCATCATCATCACTGTCATTGACACCAACTCACAACAATGCATAGGCCTACTCCTCCTCGAATCACCACTTCTTGTCAGCATTTAATTAAAACTTTTTGCCATTCATCAATCATAACGGTCACAAAGGAGCGGCGCCTTAATGTCATATTCAGTATGCTGTACTCTCGGTTACAATTTTTTCTAAATATAATATTCTCATCCCAATTTATAACAAATTATTGAGACTCTTTAATGCTTCGCCAACATTGAACGTTGAACTCATCAAGCTTATGATTCGTTGATAATTCATGAAAAAATTAATCGAACTCAGTTCAATATAATTATTATCTCATGTATTCTTATCATTGATGATAGAATAAATAAATAGAATGATTAAACTGATTTTTGAACTAATCATAATATCTTTCAAAATACCACTTCAATATCTTTCAATAATCCAATTTGAACTGGATTCGCACAGAACAGTGGAAGTGAACATTGGAAATATTTAACACGAGTTATAATTATGGGAATATTTCCACAGCTCAGGCAAGTAAGTAAGAATAATAGCATTTCAAACAGGAATTATATTTTCACTGTTTACTGTCACAATTGTTTGCAAATCCAGCTTGAATTGAATAATCTAGGAATTATAAGTCCTTTTTTATAATCTTTTATAATTTATTTATTATTACTAGGCAACCCCGGGGTTGAAGAACTCGCTCACTACCTGTTATTGATCTCTGATATCCGCAACTTGATATTATACAGAATTGGTGAGAATTATTATGGAAACAGCTAAATATATATTTTACAACTATAATTATTACAGTGGTAGGTTCCATGGGATTCCTATTCCAATTGAAAAAAAAACTTTATGTTGCTTCAAAACTTTTGTCCGCCATCTTGGATCCGTCATATTTGATAATTAATGGATCCAACTTAATTTCGAATTGAAACCGTTTCAATGACCATTTTTAAAGGTACTAATGAATTATACAAGAATGAGAAATGTATAAGTACGTTACCTTTACATTGAATAATCAAGTGAACACTAATAGTAGCTTCTACTCACATTTTAATTCTTCGAACAAAAATAATTTAACATAGCAACTGCTATCACGAGTAGTATTAATATTACGTGTATGTTACAGACAGGCAAACAGACGTTAACGGAGGCGAGTAAATATAGAACTTATGAATTAATGTTGTGTATTATTCAACTAAAATCATGTGTCGGCACATAAAGTCTGTTTGTCTGACTCTGTGTGACAACTGCCAAATAATAGCATGAACTTCTTTAAGGGCCAGTTTCCGAGCTCGGGATTCTAAGTAAGTTAAAGTTCTAGACTGCAGTCAGAAAATTGACTTTCCGAAACGGGGCGTAGTCACAGTTTTTATGATAATCTTTACTTTCTCATTTCTATAATTGGAAACGTTTTTCCTTGACAAAATGAAACATTCCTAAATAATTCAAAATAGCTGAAACTTTACACTATTTTATCTTTATCTTATTTTGAGTTCAGTTTTCTAGTTTTCCGGAATTAAATTTAAAAAATATGGTGTGGCGCACTCACAAAACTTTCCTTGCCGTTATGATAATATTGATCAACTAACGCTAGTGTTCACACGCATCTCAAGTCTACTATTCTAAGATCTGAGCCAGCTGGTGACAGGACAATAGCGCTGCAGACACACAAAGTATGCTATCTCTTCATAGTGAATGATTAATAGAATCAACAGTTGCCAACAGTTTGCTATTGAATAATCTTATTTTCTCGAATTTCGAGCTTATTTTCAATTATAGGTGGAAATGTTACTGGACATTAATTGTAGAGATTTTTATGCTCAATCTTTTCCACTTGAAATTTTTTGTTTAAATTGTATCTGAAGCCTGATAATTGGGAATCTAAAATCAAACTTTGCATAGATGGGGCGGTACTCCTGAAATTTTTATAGGAATTGGACTTGTGGCAGTTGATAGAGCTTGTCAATGACTATTTAGTATGAATTTGATTAAAATCGTTGGAGCCGTTTTCGAGAAAACCGCGAAATACCCTGTTTTTGACAACATTTTCGCCGTTTTAGCCGTCATCTTGAATTACATTTGATCGAAATTGTTCGTGTCGGATCCTTATAGTCTAAGGACTTTAACTTCCAAATTTCAAGTCATTCCGTTAATTGGGAGATGAGATATCGTGTAGACAGACGCAAAAACACACACACACACACACACACCCACTATAAAAAATTAATAATGTGACAACCAAACATGCTTTGTAGCAAACCCTCATTCGATCATCTGAAACTCATAGGTGAGTGATTGGAAAAGCTTGTTCTTCAAAGGCTATCCTGAAATGGCTGCTACTATATAAATAAATCTTCCATCAAAGATATTCTGTTCAAGTATGTTGACATCATTATCGATATCACTGGAGATTGTGAAGAAAGTCATCGTAGAAAGTAAAACAAGAATAATGAGAGATGAGAATGATTTCCAGAAGCATAACCTTCTCACGAGAACATTAAATTTCTCTTCAAGACTCTGATGGACAACATAATCTGCATAATGTTATCATTCTTCTCTTTAGAATGTAGAAAGAAATAGTTATTAGATCTCCAACGATTTTTATCTGAGCATAGTTGTGGCAAATTGTAAAAGTGTATTCTCACCTATAAAAAGAAACAGAGTTCTGTCATTCTCCACGATGCAATCAAACAAAAAATCCTAGTCTCTTTTCTGTATAGGGCTACTTGCAATATAAATATAAATAAAAATAAATGAAACAATATAAAATCTTAGAGCACTCTTTACTTTTGAAAAACTTTAAAATAGTTTGATAACTAGTTTCGGTGATATTACACCATCGTCAGGTTATAAGAGGGTGCTCGTATAAGATTTTATATTGTTTTATTAATTTAAAAAGTAGCCCATGTCAATGAAGTGTTTCCATGTGAAAATGCCATCAATGTTGAAACATTTTGTGATTAAATAATTCTAAAAAAGGGTACTAATATTTTTTTAATTTCTATTTGAAAAATCCTAGTCCAAGTCACCATAACCAGATAACCATATAAATATATACATACAGAGATTGCTCGCTTAATATTGTAGGATATTGACAAATTCGCATAATGATGACATGGCTCTCCTGAATTCAACTCCTACTTCACTTTTCAAAACTTTCAATACGCTGCAAGATTATGGAAACTTTGTGATGAGAAGAGTTATGAAAATTTTCAACAAGATGGAGTGATACAGGTGGAGATAGTTTTTTATGTCTATGGTCTAAATTCAAACAAAGGTAGTGAACATACTAGTAGCAACAGATTAAAAGAATCACTCCAATAATATGCTCACCAAACCATCGAGACTTGATTTATGAATTTGTGGCAGAGATTTATCAATGTAACATGCAAGAATCTATAAAGTAATAATCCATACGTTTTCTACGTGCAGGAATGCATTCATTCATTTGTGGATAGAATTGAAAATCATATAAATATGTTTGGGGAAGAACAACAGGCATGGCCCAAAACTATTCTATTCCCAAATTTTGATACTGAATAGCTTGTTACCATTTCAAAACAGTCTGAACGGGAATACCATAATGGATAAATCAATCAAAAGTTAGTGAAATACCATTATAATTATACTGTTAGAAATAATTTGAATGAATAATTAAATTTCCATTTCATTTTGATTTGCCACATATCTATTATAATATTGGATATAATTTCTCGAAAGTTCACAACAAACTGAAGATTCACGGAAGATTAACATTCTTTTACTAAATATAATTATTATGATAATGAATGAATGATGAATTCCATCTCCACCATAAAGAACTAAGAAATTCCACAAACATTTATTGAAAATTAACTTACCACTATATCAAGTAAGTGTAGCCAGTGTGTAATTAATAGTTCAGCCTGCAGCGCATCACAATAAATTAATTCGAAATAAAAACAATAAAACGTAGACACAAATGAATATTATCATTATTTTATCTTAATATATTTCTTGAAACCCAAGTTTCGTTTATTTCAAACAGTCATTTCTTAGTTTCCTTGCAGAATGAGATGAAGTTTGTAATTTTGACCATAATTTGTATATTATGATGAGAATTATCCATTATTAAGGCTTGAGAGTTGAAAAATCGTGTTCAGCAACCGAAAATACATAAGATAGCGTTCCTGAAATACATAATTTGAATGCATAGACTAGTAAGAGCGATGCGATAGACAGGCCACTACGCGCATTAATCATGGGGGAGGACCGCGCCGCAGCGTAACAGTGCTACTTATCCCCCTCGCACCGCCGCATCAATACTCGTAACCCCCAAACTATATCATTGGATTCAGGAAGAAACGGCCTACAACATTTAATAGGAACCTTTTCCTTTAAGTCGGCTAACGACTTGAATATTAGAGAAATAACAAAAAGTCCATAATAAAAAAAAAACATTTTCGAGATATTTTATTTTTTACGGAAAAACTATGCGGTTTATCGCAATAAATGTAAAGGACTTCATTGAAATCCAGTTATGTGTACATAATATTGAGAAAAAATTCAAAGCTGTAATATGAATAGTAACTGCAGGACAGGCTATTTTATACGCACGCGTTTATAACATTATAACAACTTACCCCCCTCCCCCAATCTGTCGACCACCCTGGGACGTGACGACATCGAGTTTCATATACACTAGAGACCCCCTGAAAATAATCTGAAGTCAAATTCTCTGCCTCTCTCATGTATGCTCAATGTAAGCCACGGCCTGGACTACTAGGTCTCATACCTGGGAAAAATCGCTGAAGGACATGAAAAGGATAATGATAACTATTCATCCTTGGAAAAACACATGATAATTTCGTCGTCTGTTGATAACGGAAGATGCGAGTGCCTGTGTGGGAGAGAGACAGAATTGTGTTCAGCTGTTGAACTTTTGCAATCAATCAGCGGTATTATCTGGCAATTATAGATAAACCGACTTGATCAACCTTACCTGATTCGTTGACATGACCAACGATATGATTTTATTCAAGATCCATTATTCTTATTTGAATTTAGAGTACCTATATCAACATTTACAAAGCTAATCATTATTTTACAGTTTAAAGTGATTAGTGAGTAATATTTTGTTATTAAATTTGGTTTGTGAAAAATCTGAATTCGAACTTTTCATTTTTCAAATGTTTGGACTGAAAATTGGGATTCAAAAATGTATGGAGCATAACCTACTTTTTTGACTACCGTATTTAAAGTGTATACATCAGAATTCGGGAACTTTGCCTGTTTTGGACTTTGCCTGTTGGTCCTTCCCCAATCAATTAAAAGAAGTGTGTTCTGTGTATCAATAAATAAATATTATAAACTATGCTCTTATGCTTCTATGCTTTTGTACTCCGGAGCGAAACTCGGTGCCCCGATATTCCTATACTATTAAACGAGTAATTTCTGTTTATATGTTTCGATGTTTATGTGTTTGGATGTCACCGGATCTCGGAAACGGCTCTAACGAGAACATAGTAGGTTTATAATATAAAAATTATTCGATCTCACTAGGTCTCATCCCTGGGAGAACCCGCTGAAGGACATTAAAAGGTTAATTATTATTCATCCTTGAAAAACAGCTGATAATTTCGTCGACGTCTGTTGATGATGGAAGTGAGTGCGCGAGTGCATGTTTGTGGGACTGAGACAAAATTATGACTCAGTTGTTGAACTTTTGTAATCATTCAATCAGGTACTAAGTGCCGGTTGTACAAAAGCCGGCTAAATTTCAACCCTGATTAATTCCAGTATAACCAATCGGAGAAGTCATTTTTTTGAAAAGGTCTTCTCTGATTTGGTTCACGTCAGGATTAAAATCTAACCGGCTTTTGTGCAATTGCGCCTTTGTGATAGAAATTTTTGCATTCCTCTTGTAATTAATCTCAATCCACTGTTATTAGATAGAACATTTCTGTATAAACTATAAATATATTATAATTTCTTCTTTCGTAATAAATTTGTTATGGTTTTCTACTCCAGAGCAAAGCTCGGTCCCCCCTATATTATTCATTCACGTATTGAACTTGGAGTTTTCAACTGATTGATGTTTAGTACTCCAGATAATCCAATTTAAAATGATAAACCGTGAATATTATTATATAAAATATTCATTATATGAATCATGTTCTCATAATTCCAGTCCCTTTGAATGTTGAGTACTCTTGAGGATCAACCAGAAAGTTTTTCCATCATACAATACTCAATAGATGCAATGATCTTTGAAACGGATATGGTACGGTACAACAGTAGATTCACAATCGATTTTGTTGGGTTATGAAGCTAGTAGAGTCTATTGCGATAATCACGTTAAAAGAAAAAGTAATTGAGATTAGCCTAAAATTATATTCTCAATGCTCGTTATTCTGAGCATCTTCAAAATTGAGTACAGTAGATGCTAGAAGTTATTTCTGAAAATATTTTCAACTTGATAATTTTCATTTGCACTTTTCACAGATCTGTCCGAAACTGAATAATCAATTGAACAGAATAACCTTTTTGAGTACTATTGAAGAATTATCTCGATTCACGTTTCAGCCCACTTTGAAGTTGTGCTAGTTGTCAGTACTTCATTAATACACGTTTTGAAGCTACAGTGATAATGTTACGAGCTTCACAAAGGCTTATCGAAGTGAAACTCTCAATATTCATAATTTCCGCTGCTACTGACTTGCAATAATTTCAGATAACATTATGTATTCCCTCCAACTCACTCAAATACATTATTCATTATCAATCCAGTTTGAGATAACCGCGGTCCAATTTGAGTTGAGGTAAGTACATGAGAGATAGCTGTGATGAGAATTTTTTCAATAATGGATCGGTATGCAACATAGTAGATTGTACAAGCCTTAATATTGAACTTCATTGTAAACAGAAAGGAAAAATAATCTGTCTGGTGTTATCGAATAGGCACGTTATACTGTCGGCCCTCACTGAGAACATATTGTGAGGCCCATTGACGGCTCAAAAGTAATACGGTATTCAGGCGAGGTGGCACCTTCCTGCAAAAGACTACTCATCAACAAAAAGCTAAACTTCACTTTATCACATTTTGTACATTCGATGCCAAATAGAAGATTCAGACACAAGGAATATTGAAAATAATGTTGGTAACATCGGCAGCAAGTTTAATTTCTTATCACAGAAGTATTTTCACAATAAACTGGGTACACATAATAATGTAGTATACATACACTCCTATCTCTAGGCATGATATCAAACATAAAAGTATAGATTCTATCACAGAAATAAATGAATATTGAAAGACTGTCAATATAAAAATTAATATGTGTTTCCATGATTTGATCTCTTCAAGTATTGTTGTACAGTAAGAATGAATTGATATTTGTGAACATGTGTACATCATTTATGTATTATCTTCAGTTGAATCCCAGACGATTCATTTAGAATTGTACATGATAATTGTACAAATATCAGTGATAAATTATATCATACCATCAGTGATGGCAGAAATCAATTCTCATAAATCCTTTACATACAGCCTCAAAAACGTATGAGGCTCTGGAGGCAGTTTGAAGTTAGCTTCTTTCTTATACTCTGAATAGTTATACTGGAATACATTAGTCCAATTTGCCTTATCGAAAGCATTGGCAATAAAAGCTCCTGTTGACATAGCGAAAATTTTTCTTTCACCTAGCTTTCTGGCTAATTTTTCCGACTCTTCCATCAGTTTAATGGAAATTCCTCGATTTCTCCAAACTTTGGCGACCGATAGGCACCGTATTTCCATGTGATTTTTCTCCAAATCGCTCAACAAAGATTTCGAACACTTGTTGACTTCATTGAAAAAGGATTCAAGCTGAGAAAAAAAAAGATTAATTCTTATTGTTATTGTCAATGAGTGGAGTATTCTTTATTAGTATGATAATTTTAGTAGTTATTTATTAATGCTTGGTATTCAAAAATCCAATATTATAGTTGAGTATGTTCCATACATTGGTTTTTCAGATTTACTAAATACTTTTACTTTTCTAAATACGTTTTCTAATCACTTTAAAACAGTACTATCAAGTATCAATGCTAATTCCAAGAATATAACTATACCCAACATTTCAATTTTTAACATGATAATGTAAATTTCAGCCATGAATCTGAGTTACTATAGATTCAAATATTGTGTATTCGATTGTGATTCCGAATTAATTAAATCCTTCTTTCAAGAATGATAAGCCTTACCGTTACGAATTGGATTCTCTTGTGCATAGTGGTTATTCAAGTTGCAATAAACCTTAATATTATTACAAAGTCTTAAAAAAAGTCATAGCGTGAATCATGGAATCCGATATAATGTATAAATACCGATCCTGAATATTATTTATTTATTTCATTTATTTGTTGATACAATTACAAATCATATGAATATGATCGGGATAGAACAACAGGCATAGCCCAAAACTATTCTGTTCCCGAATTTTTATAAATAGTAAAATGTCCGAAGAAATAGTTTATGCTCTTACTGAGGAAATTTAAAGTTAAATTTCTGTTCAAAAATAAATATCAGCTGGAAATTTTGAATTTAGAATGATTAAAATACCAAATTATATTCAAATATTGCACTTAATATTACCGCACTTTGAATGAATTGAGTTATTTCAGAAAATTTTGAAGCCAGACATATATTATTGAGAGTTTAGTCAGCAGATGATATTTTTGAGTGAAAATAAAAGAAGGCTGTATCATTCCCTCATTGGGATACTATTCTATCACCCAATATTTTTCACTCCAACATCCATAGTCTCAGTGAAACGTGATATTACTCAGGACTAAAAATACTGAGTTGTTCTCAATAACCAATGATATTGACATGAAATTTTCCATTGTATATATTCTCAATCGAATAGGAAGATAATCTCGACTTGGATGCTGTGTGATCTTCATTCTAATAGATCCAGGATGCCTCTTCGACCTCGGTCGGTCACATCGCAGTTGATGGTCATGTTTTCGTGAATCAATAATAATATTGTACCAATTCAACATATTTGAATACATTATTGTAAAAGGAGATATTGAGAATAGTGAGAATAACAAAGAGGCCAAACTGCAATTAATTTGAATACATTCATTCCAGTTCGAATCTCCAAAACCCAAATGGAGCAGAAGCGATCAATGATCAATAGTTACCTTAGGGGGTAATGCCACCACCTCTCCACATGTGGGCACCACATTCAGGGCTACACCCACTATGCGCCCATCCGTCGTCACAGCTTTCACTGAGATTTTCTCGTGTAGAGTTTGAACAGCTGGCCACTCGTCGATTGATAACGGCTCGGTTTGCTGGAAGGCGGCATACAGAGGCATCTCGTGAAAGAAGTGGTCGCACATCAAATCGTACACCTCCTTCTTATCAGCCTCGGTTGCCACCTCTATCGTGTAGCTCATTGTGAGATATCTAGAAAAAATAGAAAAAAATGCATATGAAATTTCATCTTCTTTTGTTTATATTATTGGACAATAAAAAATCATCCAATAAAGAATGTCTCTATCAGCAGCTTATTGACGAGGATGAAGGAGAGATTCATAATGGACAGCAAGATAAAGCGGCTAAGAAGTGAGCGCACCTCCCTTTTCTGCGAGCTAGAGCTAGAAGGCAGCAGCTACATCAGTGAGCAGGAAGACTTCGCACTAATCAAATGGCTCTTCAAGGCGCGAACAGAGCTGATCCAGTTGAACAGATACACGTTCAATCAGCCAGTGAAGCTGTGCTCCCTGTGAACTGGCAGGATGAAGAGGATGTGATGCATTTCGTCGCCAGATGCCCCATACTACACGAGATACGGTGCGCTTACCTGAGGAGAGGCTTGCTGTCGAGAGAGGAGCTGAAGAGGTACCTGGATGGCAGTAACTGTAGAGATGTTAGCCGCTACTGTGGGGCTGTTTGGCAGTACAGGTATTCATGATCCAGGAGTTCAATCTCTAAAGCTTTCTTAAGACGCATCTTCTTTTGCAATAGTAATGATGAAATAGAACTTATTTGCCGTATTGTTTGAATATAAATGTAACATTGCCAACATTTTGCAACTTACAAAAGTGAAAAAATTATCTTTCTCCACTCCCCGGAAAGAGGATCTCCTATTTATCTCATCTTTCTCCTAGCTCCGTCCATGGACGGATCTTATCCATGGGGCGAATGCCAATAATGTAATACTTATAGAGAAATACTTTTGTTACAAATTGTTGTATCAATAAAAGCGATTATTATTATATTATTATCAATACGAAATCATCTGAGAATTTTAAATATTTGATAATAAATGACAATGATTCCAGTTTCAATAATATGGAGAATCTTATGGATTTTGCGTTGAAAAATGATCAAATTCAATATCAAATTTCACCATGAATGAGTTCACGTCTTAATCAATAAGATCGGAAGTGGATTCCAATATGACACAAGCTCATATGAGACAAGTGAAAACAATGAGCTAATAAAACCAAACACTACCTATTATGCTAAGAAACTAAGAAGATAGCGCATATATACTAGAAATACAATCATAGACATTTTACTTGTATTTTTAGTATATAAGGAGAAATATATTTACACATTGTATGTAATCGATATAGAATAATATGCTTAGATGGATATCATGTATTGTGCATGCTACTCAATGGTATAGTCTCTCGTATCACGCAGCAAGAAGACTGAATTTTATCATGATAATCATTCTTGTAATATGAAGGAGAGAATTAGGATTGGAATGATCGAAAGTGTAGAAATTAGCTAAGGTACTGGTAGGTATGGAGTAAACATGTTCAGGTATGAATAATGGATGAACAGAATAGTTCTCATTCAAGCTGAATCGCAATTGGCAGTACTCAAATAATGTTAAATTATGTAAAGAAATAATAAAGATAATGCATCATTGCAGGCTAGGACATCGAACATAGCAACTACATTTTGCAATACAGTATGTATGTACTTTAGCGAAATATCATATGCTATTACATCAATATCAATCATAAATATTTAGTCAATAGTATTCAGAAAGACTTACCGGTGTTGATAAAGAGCTGTTGTATGAATCCAGACTTGATAGCGTCGAAAGCGAAACAAGTAGAATGGACTGAACAAGCACTTGTGGCTTGCAACAAACCAAACGAACTTGACCTCAATATGCAACACTTTTCATTGCTGCCAACTAATAGAAAGCCAATTCCCGCTTCATTTAAATAAATTATCTTCCTATTACATAATAATTCATTTGATTATGGATCTTATCAATCAATGTCACTAGGTAGATTACTTTCCGTTACGGACTGTCTTTCATTTAGAAATTCTGAATGAATTTGAAAGTTATTGCTTTTGTTATTATGGGTATGAAGTGGATCAGCCAGTAAAGAGATTCACAAAATCATGAATTTAATTTTCAATTCACTCCAATTTTTATTGCATCATTAATCGTTCCAATTCTGTTGATTGATACACCTCATTGTTGCTATAACCCAATTTCCGATTCTCAAATCATTTGACCAAGAGATTGAACCTACATGTCGTATCTTGGATTTTTGATTGATGTGATATTGCTCATTGAACACAGTACTTATTAGCTTCATAATCTTCTCATTAAATTATTTTATTTTAGATGAAAATTCAACGATTGAGTCATTTAAGCTACATTTGTATTAAGAGTATGGAACGAATTCTGCAATGAAAAGTATGAAACAAATGAACAATCAATAATAACACAATGATGAACAATGAAGAATAGTTCTTTGATATTACAGGTGCTTCATCTATTCTATTTTCTAAAAAGTTAACACAATAAGTGTTTTTGAATTCAATCATCTCTTGCTTGAAAATACAATAATTCATTCAAATTTCTCAGATTGAACTTAGAATTCCAATCACATAATGAGAGCTTTTGAACAATTACAACTATATAAAAATTTGAAGAGTGGACAACATAATGAATAGGATAATCTTCTGATTACACGAGTCAAATAATTTATCAGTGATAATACTGAAATGAATTTTAGAAATTGCTTGGTCTGTTTATTGGGCAATGAATTGTGTGATCTGCCTCATAGAGTTTAGGTGAGATGATGATGCCATTTTTTAATAATCTTATTTATAAAAGTAACAATTTAGGATGGAAAATCACATATCAATGGAGAAAGAAAGTTTCAAAAAATTTTTTACAATAGTTCTTTAGGCCTCGATTTCACGAGGCAATCGAGCAGCCAAGTCACGCAGCGACCAAATAATTATCCAATTGATGATTCTGTTGTCAGTCAACTATCGAACTTTGACACGATACTTAAACTTATTAATACGAACTTTGTGGTTTCTATCACAGAATATAACCATCATGTATGCTGTATGTGATTTCTCAAATATGAGATTTGAAAGAATGCTATGTTTTCTTAATAATCTTAGCTGTAGCATTTTTACATCTGTAAGTATGTACGGGGAATTTTTACAAAAGAATTTTTGAATCCTAGGATTTTAGAATTCTCGTAGGATTTTTATAGTACTTTCGAGTTGTGTGTTTCTAATTAAAATGTAGGAAAATGGCTAAGTTTTTTTAATAGGATATATTGTGATATATTTGGAAAAATAGACAAATCACAAACCTGTAGTTGTAGTGCAGTCTACTTCCAGAGGCCTGTAACAACTGTACCTTGTCTGATAGGGGAATATCCCCATCTTAAACTTCTGGAGAAAAGTCTTCAATATTCGTTTGTAACTTACACCTGATGGAAACGAATATATCGAATATATTATTCTGTCTGGGAGCAGATGCACAGAAACGTGTTACCAAGAGACATGAATTACCTCCAACTTCGTCAGTGGAGATATCGAATGCGAAATATTGTTGAATACTTGTCAGTTTGCATTCATTTTTATCCTCTGTCTCCACTTATCATCAACATCCCCTCTCCACGCTTTTCTTATTACTTCTTTTTGAAGGAATAAAGAAAAGAGTGAAAAGCGTTGGCACCTTATTAGAATTTGGCACCTTCCGCAGTGACAGGACTCGTCAATGTCAACCCACCCTTCTTCCCAATTTCGTTTCTCCTCCTTTTCGTCTTCTCCAAAGTTCCTCTTCATTGTTTTTTTTCCGCTTCTCTGATCTCATAATTCATGTCCTCCTTCTGATCATTGTTGAACTCCTCTCCTGCTTCTTGTTCTTCTATGTTCTACTCTTCCTCGTTACCATCTTCTCCTTCTTTTTCTGCATTTTCTATTCCTTCTCACTTTTTTTCTTCTTCTCCTTGCTACTTTTCCACTTTCTCTTCCACCTCTGCTCCTTCTTCCACTTTACCTTTCTCTCTCATATATTCTGCATATATCTGCTACCATCTCTTTATTCTTCATGTCATATTTTCCTGTTCTCCAGTGTTTGTTCAACTCTTTGTTCTCTTCTGCCTTCTCATATTTCTGCTCTATCAGCTTCTTCTTTTTCAAACCTTTCTCACTTACTCCTACAACTTCTCCTTCTCCTTTTCTACCCCTTCTCCCACATCTCCTTCTCAACTTCTACTAGCACTACATGTTCTTCTTACACTTGAATTCCTTCACATTTCATTCACTCCACTTCCTACTTTATTTTATTGCTTTCGGTTTCGTATTTTCGCATTTTATTTACCCTTCTTCTTCCTTACTTACTTTTTCTTTCAGGAATATTCTTGTAGAACTTCTTCTTCTTCTCCTTTCCCTTTTCCCGCTTTTTCTCCATTCACTTCTCCACTTTTTATGTTTTTCCTATGTCCATTCTATCCTCAATTTCCTATGTTTTTCCTATTTTCATTCTACCTTAACTTTCTACTCCCACTCCTTCACTAATCTTCCATCTTCCTCTCTCCTAATTCTCTCCCTTTCCATTCCCTCTTCCCATCTCTCTATCACTGAACGATCAGTAACTGCTTCTTTTCTAAACGCTTTTCGTCTGACACCAACTCAATCTCTGTGCAGCCGATAAACAAACTTGCATTCAAAATGGATTCCCATTATATAAGCTTACGCGATCGCTACAGTCTCCCCTCATCCCGCTTTCATTTTTGCTTCCGTTCATCACAGAACAGGTGTCACTGAATATGAAATCAATAGCGTCTTTCGAAATAGATAAAGTAATGGGAGATGCTGGGAGAAAAATAGGCGTCGCTCTGAATTCTTTAGAGATGAAAAAAGTGAAATTTGTGCAAAGTGATACCGTTGAACAGTGAAAAACTATACTAGATCGTTCTCGAATTCTCACCAGGCAATCACACCAATCATTCATATTGACTACAATAATAATCAGTGCAGCTCCCAAGTTCACCTGAAATGAATCATCCTATACTATTAAACGAGCAATTATTGTTTATATGTTTATGTGTTTGTATTTCACCGGATCTCGAAAACGGCTCTAACGATTATCACGTAATTCAGAACATAGTAGGTTTATAATATAAAGATTCGATTGCACTAGGTTTCATCCCTGAGAAAACTCGCTGAAGGAAATTAAAAGGATAATTTATTATTCATCTTTGGAAAAACAGCTGTTGATAATTATTTCGTCGTCTGTTGATGATGGAAGTGAGTGAGCGAGTTCATGTGTGTGGGACTGTGTCAAAGTTATTTTCAATCCTGATTAATTCTAATGGAACCATCT
Source organism: Nilaparvata lugens (assembly GCF_014356525.2). NCBI lineage: Eukaryota > Metazoa > Arthropoda > Insecta > Hemiptera > Delphacidae > Nilaparvata > Nilaparvata lugens. The sequence continues at coordinate 31,371,180 of NC_052509.1, forward strand.
TTTTGAAATGGTCTTCTCTGATTTGGTTCACGTGAAATTAATCAGGATTAACATTTAACCGGCTTTTGTGCAACCGGGCCTTCGGGAGGGAAATTTTTGCATTCCTCTGGGAGTTAATATCAATTCACTGTGATTAGATAGAACATTTCTGTATGAACTATAAAATTACTATAATTTCATCTCTCGTAATAAATTTTTCATGCTTTTGTACTCCAGAGCTAAGCTCGGTCCCCGATATTTATATTTAACTCAATACTACAGTTGAAATAAATTGGCGAGAAATCTATAATAGTCAGGAGTATATTATATCAGTCTCAAAAAATTGGTGATAGTTATCAAAGAAAAATGGTATCTTAAGAAGATATCTCATGATATAGGTTGTTTATGTTGCAGATTTCAAGCCGATTTTCTGTTAACTTAATCCTATTTTCACACGTATCTCTTTACTCTCTCCTTTTACTAAACATTCTAATTTCATATTCTCATATATATATTTAAAAATTTGTAAATATTCATCTTCAACACCAAGTCCAGCTAACGTATTCATAATAGCGTTGGTTGTTACACTATCGAATGCTTTTTCAAAGTCGATGAATAGTAGGACCATTTGGAAATTGTATTCCCTCGCCTTTCGTATCAATTCCAGCAGTACTAAGATGTTGTCTAGTGTAGAGAAATTTTTCTTGAATCCGGTCTGATCGTTCTGTGTTGCGGCATCTAAATTTCTTCCTATTCTGTATGTTATTATTGCAATGAAGACTTTGTAAATTGTACAGAGGAGACTTATTGGGCGATAGTTCTTTACTTCTTTTCTGTCTCCCTTTTTATACAGTAGTATTAGGTTAGCCTTCAACCATAAATCAGGAACTTTTCTATTTTTTAGACATATATTAAACAACTTGACTAGTATACTGGTTACAGCTCTTCCTCCCGCTTTTATTTCTTCATTTGTAACTCTATCCGGTCCTCCCGCTTTTCCTTCTTTTAATTTGCTTATTACTCTCTCCACTTCACTTTCCAGGATTGGAAGGCTATTTTCTACTTGACCTGCATCCAGCTGTTCCTCTCTCCTTCCACTGCACTCTGCTGCAAAGTGATACCGTTGAACAGTGAAAAACTATACTAGATCGTTCTCGAATTCTCACCAGGCAATCACACCAATCATTCATATTGACTACAATAATAATCAGTGCAGTTCCCAAGTTCACCTGAAATGAATCATCCTATACTATTAAATGAGCAATTATTGTTTATATGTTTATGTGTTTGTATTTCACCGGATCTCGAAAACGGCTCTAACGATTATCACGTAATTCAGAACATAGTAGGTTTATAATATAAAAATTTTATAATATAAAGGTTTCATCCCTGAGAAAACTCGCTGAAGGAAATTAAAAGGATAATTTATTATTCATCTTTGGAAAAACAGCTGTTGATAATTATTTCGTCGTCTGTTGATGATGGAAGTGAGTGAGCGAGTTCATGTGTGTGGGACTGTGTCAAAGTTATTTTCAATCCTGATTAATTCTAATAGAACCATCTTTTTGAAATGGTCTTCTCTGATTTGGTTCACGTGAAATTAATCAGGATTAACATTTAACCGGCTTTTGTGCAACCGGGCCTTCTGGAGGGAAATTTTTGCATTCCTCTGGGAGTTAATATCAATTCACTGTTATTAGATAGAACATTTTTGTATGAACTATAAAATTACTATAATTTCATCTCTCGTAATAAATTTTTTATGCTTTTGTACTCCAGAGCGAAGCTCGGTCCCCGATATTTATATTTAACTCAATACTACAGTTGGAATAAATTTGCGAGAAATCTATAATAGTCAGGAGTATATTATATCAGTCTGAAAAAATTGGTGATAGTTATCAAAGAAAAATGATATCTTAAGAAGATATCTCATGATATAGGTTGTTTATGTTGCAGATTTCAAGCCGATTTTCTGTTAACTTAATCCTATAACTGTCGACTACTGTCTTTTATCACTGTTTTGACCGGTGAAAATGTATGAATGGCACAGTATGAGAGACTACAAGCTTCACAAAGTTTCACAAAAAAGAACTGCTAGGATTATCGGTCTGAGTTAACATTAAAATTTGGGTCATTAACGCCCTATTCTATGGGATATCCTTTCATGTTATTTTTTCTCTATATGGTAATATGTAGTCATTTGAAAGAATCACTCCGCATCTCACACTTCCACACTCACTTCGCTTTTTATGGATGTAGTAGTTGTTGGAGATTTTTTTATTTTTGTATCGTTTATTGAATAATTATTTATTTTTCCGTAGATGATGATACAAACGTAAGCTGATGAGTAATGCTCACAAGTGATGAGGCTGACGTATGAAACGAGAGAACCAATAATATTAAATGAATTAACCCAATGTAATGATAGTGATGATTTTTATGTGTTCCGAGCCTTCATTTGCATGATCCGTATCTAAAAATTATTACAGCCGGCTAGAACTTTAAAATCTTATCATGCAAAACAGAAAGAGGGAGAAAGTAAGAGTTTTTTTCCGTTGTTGATTTCCAAGAGTGAAACCGTGATTCAATTGTTACAAGTTACAAGTAACAAGTGATTGGCGGAGGAGAGTGAGTGTCACAAGTCAGCTTATCACGTGTCTGGGAGGCGTAGCTGTCATGAGCCGGAGCAGGCAATTTAGCACGGCATTTACAACGTGCAATTAGTGCGTTCCGGCGCTCGCTTAACGGCCACTGTTTGTCATAAATGTGCTGACGTGGCTACAAGATGCAGGTGCTAGATAAGGTAGGCGCCTTTGCTTAGATACGTCCGAATTGATAACGGGCCTTCAAGAGTAACGAGCCCGGATCAACAGCTAAACTACTTTAACAGCCGGCTACAACTTTAAAATCTTATCATGCAAAACAGTAAGAGGGAGAAAGTAAGAGTTTTTCAGCTAAAGTTGAAGCAGTAAAAGAAGGTAGCACGCGAGAGAAAGTGAAAGTTTTTTCAATAGGTACGAAGGGAGAGAGAGTGTTTTCACACTAGCAGGAGGGAGAAAGGGAAAGCTTTGTCAGAAGGTAAGAAGAGAGGAAGAGGGCAGCATTTGAGGGTGAAGAGAGACAGAGAAGTGTAGAATCTTATCATGCGCAACACAGGAGAAAGAGTTGATGAGTGAGAAGGGCGGGAAAGTCGGAGTGGGTTAAAATAGTGAAAGTGTAAAGTGAATGAGGGCTAGGGTAATTAAGTTTGTGGTGTTGCGAATGTTGTGAAAAACATTCAAACATTATTTCGTGTTTGAAAAAAAACAACGGGAGAGAGTAATGGATTGTGGAAAAAAGAGAAGTAAAGAAGTGAAGAGAAATATAATAAAAGTGACTTGGAAGAATTAATAAATGCACTGTAGATTATGAAAAGAATTTGAGATGAAGGAGAATTGTACAAACTCTGATATGAATACAGTGTAAGAAGTAAACATTTTTCAACAATAGGAACTGATTCTTGGAATCTGAGATTTGGAATTTGAAAGGGATGGTAATGACAGGATCTTCTGAATTATATTTAGAATTCAAATTCAAATTCATTCACTGCAAGAAATAAATACACAGTTGATTATACATTACAATTAGTACAATTTCAAATGAATCAACATGAACATAAGTTGTAATCAATCACACTTGATCGAAAAAGTATTGTACAATGGAAACATAATAATCCTTATGATAATATAGTGAAGAGGAAAAAAATTAACATGCATCTCACCCACGAAGGCTTAAGCCTGTGTGTGGAGAGGAGTCTGTTTATTAGGAAAAACATTTTTTGTGGTTTGAAAAGGTTAAGTAGTTTTTAAATACTGAATTCTCGAATATTTAATTCTTGAATGATATGAATTTAATCGTTATAGAAAAATTAACTGAGAGGTTGATGCACCCCGAGAGCATTGATGCAACCCAATGAAGAACCTGTCACTGGGAAGGTATAAGCTATAAGCAATGTATAATTTATTTTATTTATTAATATTTTTTACAAAGAAGCACTGATTGGGAGAGAAAAACTAAGGATACTCTTTGTACTATTTCTCTCCCAAATTTAGATAACATTTTAAAAGTTCAAAATAAGGTTATGATTTCACTTAACTAAAATTCAGTCCATTTTCACTCAAAAACAACGAAAACTAAGATTTTTAAATTTTGACGGTTGAAAACAAAATAAAAAACAAAAATATCACACTCAAATCACCATTAATTGGAAAATTTTTGAATTATTTTACAAAATTTAGAGCCGGAAAAACACAACTCACTATTCAGCTCATGAAGCGTTAGCACATTATATAACCTTATTGAGCGAATAAAAAGTAATGGAATGTACAAAAAATGAATAATAAAGAAAAAATTAATGGATAGATAAAAATGTGTTATAATTTAGCAACTACAACATTTAATAACAAAATTTGATTATGTTTGTTTCGACCCACTATATTAAATTACATGACTAAGACATTATTAAAGTAAAGATATATTCACACTACGTGCAGATTACGAGATCAAAAATAATAAATAAATATTGATAATTGGAATGAAATATGGCTTCTATGTTTTCCCTACTGATCTCCCTCAATCATATTTTGATGTTTTTTATACGCATAAGGTGAACAGTTATGAGCATTACGAAGGGTGGAAGGAATATTTCTGTATAAAATTTGTGTAACAGTTTGTTGTTGAGTGAGTTTTGATAAGTCTCAAATTCAATGCCAATGGAATTTGCTAAGCGTGTTGCGAGATTATGATTTATTTTTTTAACATATTATCACTGATTGCACGAATGAAGAGGAGCTAGCTTCAAACATACACAATTGTCGAATGTCAAGGACATCAAACTCATCAAATATTCAATTATTCGAATGGGTGCGAATGAGTTTACTAAGAGCTGTTATTATTATGCGTTTTTGAGTGATGACTGAAGGATTCAGAATTGATTTATGCGCTCCTACATAGGCTAAAGTTCCGGCAGTAATAACAGATTGAACATAAGCAGAATATACATTTCTCAAATCATCTTTCGATAGAAGTAGACTTATATTCAAGAAAATCTAGATAGTATTTTGTTTTTCAATTGGGTTATATGTTTTGACCATTCCAAATCATCAACTATGAAGCCTGAATATCTATAAGAGCTACACTCTCAATGGACTCGCAATGGCATTGGATATTATAAGGACTTGAGCAGGAATGTAAAGCTATTGAATCAATAGGAGGCTCCTGACGTTTTTGCAGTAAGACTTAGCAAAATTTTGATTTTGCTATATCGAGTGTCAAGATATTTGGATCGAACCACGCCTTCAGCATGTGGAGGTCGCGGGATGCTTTCTCATACATTTCCTCTTTGTTTCTGCCTGTAACATGCAGCGCTTTATCATCAGCAAATAAGAATAGATTCTTTCTATAGGTACTATAGGAATAGGTACTTTCACCAAATTATTAATATAGATTAAGAATAATAATGGTCGCAATGTGCTTCCTTGCACCACACTGTAATCTATAGGATTTAGACAACTTTAAACTCCCATTATTCGAAATGCCTGTTTTCTATCAGTTAGGTAGCTTTCAAACCAGCTATGCGACTCATTCTGGACTCCTATAAGCGCTAGTTTTTTCATTAGATTTGATCGATAAACTGTATCGAATGCTTTAGCCAAGTCCAGAAATATTATATAGTTGTTTTAATTACTTTGAGTGAGCTGTTGACTCCTTTGGTCAAATCATACAGTGCATCTGATATGTTTTTGTTGTTCCTAAACCCGAATTGTCTGTCTGTTGAAATCCCATTTACCTCAATTATAACTTGATTGAAACTTTATGATTTTTTCTAAAAATTAAGTATCAGAGGAAATAGATAAGGATTCCATCTTTTTTAACAAGGATTGATTTCTCTCCTTTAAGATTCAAAAAATCAAAAATCAATTTATTGCCATTCTTTTTTTTTACAAACAAGTGAAACAAAAACATTCTTATAATGTTATAACTAATTATAATCTAAACTAATTCAAAAACATATTCAACGAATGTTTTCTTTTATTTTAATATTGAAATAATGGGCTCTCCCAGAAAAGCTAATGCTTGAGCTCTGGAATAGAGTTCAAAAATGTTGAAGGTAATTAGGATGGATGTCTAGGACAATTTAATCAGTACCAGAAGAAACAATATGCAATTTAAACACTAGAATATAAATGTATGTACAATATAACAATGTAAGCACCAGAACAAAAAGTCAATTAATCTTCTGGAATCTCAAGTCCGAAGTTAACTTTCCTACATACCCACTCTCTTATTTCATGAATTAAACACTTAGTAATTCTATTTGAAATGAATTTTTCAGGTAGACAATTTATTATTCTATGGCAATAGAAGGACAATTGGTGTTTGCAAGATGTAAGTATAGTGAATAGGTTATTGTAGGTATTGAAAGCATTTGGATGTATTAGATATGGTGTATTACGAGTAGTGAATTTGTCTTTGAATATTAATAGTAGTAGATTAGTAGTTATTAGTGGTAGATTTCTTTGAATATTAATCAGATGATGATTCCTCATCAGCATGATGGCCAACATCGTAAAAAACGAATGTTGCAAAGCTGGAATTGATGTTACAAAGATGCTAGAAAATTATGTAGGCCACAGAAATCTTGAAAAAATATTATCAAGCATGATTCCTCTACTTTATTCCTTTACTTGCAGAGATGTGGAATAATATTAGTGTTGTATAACAGAAATGAATAATTCATTGAACGTTTCTTGGAGGCTTATCCTCAATAGAGATATTGGGTGAATGATAATTGAAGTTTTCAAAGATTGTTAAATTTTTTAAGTATATAACAGTTTTTGCTCATGTACCCAATATCTCTATTGAGGATAAGCCTTCAAGAAACGTTGCAGCAAGTTTTAATTAAATGCAGACGTCAGGAGAATCTAACGATCTGCAAGACGATGATGGATTTGTGGAGGGGACTTTGCTGCGAAATTATGACACTCTGATGGTGACAGAACATCACGTTGACATGATGAGGCGATATATTAATGACTGGCTGAGTGACATTGCACTTTTCTAACTTCCAAATCGGTTATTAACAATTATGCTATTCCAATCATCATCCACAATGATGGAGTTCTCTCATAATTATGGAAATTACAACAATTAGTTCTATCAATAATTGAAATTCCAAATATTTTATTGAAAGAAACTCGCTATTGCATAATTAAGATCCATTCTTATTTTTAGGGTAGAAATATCAAAATATAAAACTTCAACCAATCAAACCCGGATAAAAAGTTTCTAAAAAATGGCATAACGCTGAATCTCGACATTGTACAAGAGCCTGTGAAGAATTAATTAGGTCACCAGATATATTTAGAGTCAATTATTGTTTCTTCTTCACCCGATTTAAGAAATACAAAATCGCCCTCTAAAGTCACTTACACACACATCGATTTTTGGACGAACGAATTATTGCTGTCTTTATGAATTGAGACCGAATGGATCTTGGCAGACATGATCACATCAATGTCAATTTTTGTTCAATATAATGGAAATAATGAGGACGGCCAAAAAATTTATACGTCCAAATGTCGATCCGTGTGTGACTCGACTAAACTAATTTTCTTCTCCTGTATTGCTGGATAGAAGATCTATACACAGCAGTACATAATATATGTGCATAGTAAGTATAAATATGTACAGATATGTTAAAATCTGATACTGGTATATAAACAATATTATTTATCAACATATAAAATGTTTACATAGCATGATGTATAGTAGTCGAGAGTGTGATTATAGCCGAATGAGTATTTATAATTGATATACATTTTTTACTAGTGTTGAATGTGATACAAAGGTGATTTGTATTGTATACGACCCTCTTACCACACAGACTCGATTCTAGGTCAGAAATACCATTCTTTAGATTATTTTATATTATTTACAATCCAAGTGTTTGTAATATGTTGTTCTATTTAAGACCAAAACTCGTCCATTTATCCATAAAACATCGTATTTCTAGGGAAGAAACTCAAGAAACATAAGAAACTCAAGTTTCTTCATAGAGAGAAGATACTATTAGCTATCTCTTATCTATAGAAAAGATAGCTCAAAAGATCTTCTCTCTCCTATTTTGTTTGCAGGTACAGGTTTCATGTTCGACGTTCCACCTTTTCCTGTGATACAAAAACTCAACAATATAATGAACTAAACAATTTAATGAGCAACCCAGTTATAAGGATACATTTTTTTCAACACATATGTCAGAGGTACAGAATGACAAGACGATTTCCCGGAAACTTGAAGAGGATGTATTTTCTTTATCATGAAGTTGAAACTCTAAAAGTCAGAATAACAGTTTGAGGGGCGCATTGACTTCACCAGTCTCTATATCAGGTGCTTGTCCAGGGATATATTTGTAGTGTATGGATAACATTTTTCACATCACTCAATTACTCAGATGACACTATCAAACCAAACTCACTCAAATCAAATTTGATTTGAAATTATATTAAACAAGTCTTGCTGTGGTCAGCTCACATGTTGTGAGAGTTTTGATTGCTCTACGAGATCTCCCCACTCCAATAATAAACTATAAGCTATATTGTAATAAGTTGTTGTAGGCCTTTGTCATCAATACAGTATAATCAGCAACAACTTGGTTTCCATTGGGATGTCGCTAGCGGTTTGTGACAATGGTTGAGTATGGGTGGGGGTATGGGTGGTATGGCTGCGGATGAGCAATACTGCAATCGGCTAGCCGATAATTGCATTAGGACGGTGCACCATCGACTGAACTGGTAAATACCCTCTTCCCCATTCCCCTGGTTACATCTCTCTCTAGTCATCTCTCTCTTCCACCTCTTCCACCACCCCATCATCACCATCAACCCCTCTACCAAATCCTCATTACATTTTTCCCCCTCTTCCTCGACAACTTCCTTCATCTAATCCTACACATCCTCCTTCTCCCCTTATTCCAACTCCTCCTCCTATTCGTCCTCATCCTCCTCCTATTCCTCCTCTTCCTCCTCCTAACAACAGAGTGGTCTCTGTTGTACAAATGGGTAACATTCACCGGTTGCCTATTTACCTCAACACAAACGGCCTGTTAGTAACCCGGTTAGTCACCAAGGGCGTTTGTAAGAGACCTCCTCTCAACCCACTCTCATCGAGTGAGTTTCCCTTCTCTCTCTGGAACCACTCACATTATCAATCAAACTGCAAATTCCCACTAATCGGCATTGTTAGCCGATATTCGAAGGCTACCATCGACACTATCTTCCTATCGAATACTGTTACAATTATCTGTGGACTGTACCTGTATAACCGTGTCGGCAGGTCTGTACAAGCAAGACTTACCTGTCTTTTATGTCTACATAAAGATATGATTGTATTTACCTGTCTTCATCTTTATTTTTATCTGTCTTTATCTTGCATCTGTGTATATCTCTCCACTGGAGGTCGGTGGTCAGAACTCAATACGTTCTGAAGATGGCAGGCCAAAACACCACATAGATTGACGATTTATAGGGCGAGCGCCTCAACCAATCTGGTTCAACTTAATTCAACCGTCACCTGAATGCACACAATAGGCTGTAAAAATTCTCAACAAATAGAAGAACTTGTCAGAGGCTCAGTTAAAAAATCGATTTCTGGTGTGATATGGCCCCACTGGTGAATCAAATGCCACTTTGGCTGTGATGGTCTCACGATTGTGCGCAAACGACAAACAGATTCCGATTTGAGAACGCAACAGAACCCCCAAGAATTGCGAACCCTGCAACCACCCAGAACGTTTCACTGTAAGTTCAATTTCTGAAGTTCGTAGATCAGTCAATAATATTGCTATTTTATATCTCAATAACTGAGCAGTTATGAACAGGATTTTTTTTTCATGAACGCAACAATATAGCTTGTAGTGATTGATATGACTTATATTTATCAATCCACTTGACTATGGGATTCTCAACCAATGACTTATGATCATGCGACCAAAGCAATCATCATGTAGAATCACCAGGATAGGGACGAAAAATGAAAAAAACACAATATTTCCAATATTATGATTTCAAAACACATTTCTTGATTTAATATAAGATATAAATTTTTTCTGGCCTCGTATCACGTGCCAGAAATGAACATTTGAATTAATTCAGTTATATTTACACTTCAAAGGTTCAAATTGCTGCTAATATATTCTATGAAATTTACGACTGTGATAAGTCTCCTGGGTCAGGTTTACTCGGAACTAAAAGATCTACCAACTACACGTGTAAAGTGTGAAAGGAATCTCCATTTGCTTTGCGTCGCAACTTATAAGCAAAAATGATACAGACTATTCCACTGTCGACTGTGGTAATTTTGGTTTCAATTGTGATTGCTTCGAATGCCTGAATCTGGTGATTGGAGGATAAGGATGAGGATGCTGGCATGGAGAGAGGCGATACAGTTCGGCTGCTCCCGTCACCTGAGTTTCCTTTTCAACCGGTTTTGTGTCTGATTCGAAACGAGGGTGCACTCGAGTGGTGGATCACTATCTCTTATCTTATCGGCTGAACTTTCTTTCTAGAAAAGTGTGATTGTTGTGTCAACGGGCTCGTTTTCGGACAGTATACTCCTATAGATAAGTAACGGACCTTAATATTGCTTGAATGTTTTTGTTCTGTTATGAATTTTCTTTCTCATATCTCTCTTTATATTATGTTTTCACTTGCATTTTAAATAGCCTTATGTGATTCCAATTGAATCACAGTATCATAACTCTATTTAAGAATTATTGCTTTCCTTCTTTATAAGAATATATCACAATATTAAATAGCCTAAATCAATAGTAGTTTGAAATAAATAAGTGTGCTTTATAAGATAGCTAGCCTACAATATCATAACGCATAATTTTCCTATACTTACGACACGTCTTGTAGTGTTCTCTTTCTGCTCAATTACTCAATTGGGAAATGGATAATTTCACTCTCAGTCTAACAAATAAAGGGAACACCAAGCCTATTTACCGTGACTTTTCCTATAGAAAATCGTTTGAGAATCTTTCTGGTGAGATTCAATGGCGTTGTTTATCAAAGTCGTGCAAAGCGTCTCTAAAAACTGACAAAGCAATATCTAAAATAATAGAAATAGATTCTGCTGCTTCACATAAACATAATCATCCCCCGCAATGTAATAATAAAACGGTTGAACATGTTGATTTATCAGTGATCATTGATGAGGATACTGATCGGGATCGCCCCCACCTAGTTACAATTGATCCGTTGTTGGCTTCATCCGGAGCTGCCTTATCTTCTACACCAGTATATGATAATAAGGGTAAACCGTCTACTGGATTTGAGTACGAATAACATTCACTTCACTCTCTCGATGGAATTGTTTGCTATGAGGGAAACAATTCTGATAATGTTTGTGATAAATGTTGTGTTATTGTTGGGGAGTTGAAAAGGAAAATGCAGGCATTGTCTGAGGAAAATGCTCGTTTGTAAGTGCAGTGGCATACTGCAATAGATTGGTCCATTGTTAATGATAGGATTATTATGGAGTTTAATGATAAGACAACTATTGATTTTGGGACTCAAACAGACGATAAAGAAGGAGGGGAGGACTCTGTTGCTGCTGTCTTGTCAAGCTGCAGAGCGGTGATGGCAGGTGCGGTGGGAAATATTATTAGTGATAATCTTGATAAGAAAAATGTATTCCTTAATAAGATCTCTGAACTAGCAAATGATTTGAAATTGAATGAAAAGCTATTGACAGATGTGGGAAAGAATATTGGTTTGGCGAAATTGGCTTTGAATAGTTTCCGCAGATCATGCTCCTTGATTAATGCTGTCTGCAGAGATGTCAGTTTGCTTAGTGTGTTTGGTTTAGATAGAAGACTGCATTTGTGGGCTGATAGTCATGGTAGGGGGTTGCGTGAGCGTGTGGGCTCCTTGCTGCCAAATGAGTTTTCTTGTGTTGTCCACATTCTTCCAGGGGCAAGGCTTGAAGCTTTGACTGACTGGATGCTCTCCCCAAATGAGGTCAAAAACTGCCAACAAAAAGATTGGGCCGTCGTTTTGGGCGGTACTAATAGTATTAATAATAACTCTGATGAGATCTGCATGTCAGCATTCATGCAGGGGTTAACTGAGGTGATTGAAGCATATATAGAGAGTAATATCCACTATTCCCTACCGCTATGATTTACCTGGATGCTCACATATTAATTAAACTATAGCTGCTATAAATACACTCATAAGACGTTTAACTGATGTGTATCCGGTTCATGTACTAGAATTGTGGACTTTGGAGAGGCGGTTCCATACAAGCCACGGACTTCATCTGAATGTAATGGGTAAATTACTTATTGCTAATAAAATAAATGATATTATAAGGGATGTTGACAGCAGATGTATCGGCCACCCCTCGTCAAGTGTGTCCTCATTTTCTTCCAAGGCAATGCAGTCAAGTGTTTCAGTCTCTCCTGGTTTAAATGATGATGGTTTGGCAGTTGGCAGTTCCTTGTGTCCTGGTGTGGAGGATCATCTCAATGTATTTGGAGATCAGCATTCTCTGTCTGATGTGAGTCAGCCTTTTCTAGGGTTCGATCTGGCGAATCATGTAAGTGTGGACACTCTGCTTGAGGATGGAAGGGATTGTCTGAATGTTTCTGGAGGTCAGCAATCATTGTCTGATTCGAGTCAGCCTTTTTCAGGATTCGACCTGGCGCCCCTAAGAGTGATCTAAGTTTTGATATGCATGTGAATGAGTCAAGCCCAAATTACTTAGAGTCTTCTAGAAATAATAATAAAAAATTCCGATTGAATTTATGCTCCATAAATGTGCAGTGTTTATGAAACAAATTGAATGAGCTTGAAATCTTATGTGAATCACAGAATGTTGACATATTGTGTATCATAGAGCATTGGCTGGTTGAACAAGAGTTACTTTCTACCAGAATATTGATAGGCTGGCACTTACTGGCAGTTTCTGTAGACAGTCACCTTGGGGCGGTGTAGCTGTATATTTTAACAATAGGAATAATTTTACTATTAAACCACTTGACTTGTCAACTTACTGTGTGGAAGTTTCGGCGGAATTTGCAGGTTTTTATATTGTTGAGCTATCACTCATAGTGATATCGATGTATAGGTCTCCTAGGGGGGATGCAAACCTGTTTTTTGATAACTTGGAGCTTTGTATTTCTTATGCACTGTCGGTGGGTCATTATGTGTTGATTGGAACTGACCATAATTTCAATGCAATTTATTCACCAAGGGATGCCAAGGTGTTTCTGAATGTTTTGTAGGGGTTTGGGCTGACAAGTTTAATAAGTGAGCCAACAAGAGGATGCTCAGCTCTTGACTCAGTTGTAACAAACTTAGATCCGGATTGTTTCACTGTAAATGTTAGCAAGGATCAAATATCATACCACAAACATAATTATCCTTCTGAGAGCTCGGTTGGCTTGCTATAGACGGGGTAAAACACTCAAAACTATCCAGTATCGATCATTTAATGAGAATTGTCTTCAGATTTTTTGTGCTTCACTACAGGATCGAATTGAGCCCTGGTTTAATATGATTTCAACGTTGTCAGCAAGGGAGGGTTTACGTTTTTCTTTTGTAGTTTTAAGGAACTTTTTGATTCTTTGTTTCCTGTGAAGACTAAAAGGGTTTTCTCATCATCGGGGAGGGATGCTGGTCGACTGGGGGGTGGTCCAACCCGTCCAAGTTGCGATTGGTTCACTCCAGAACTTGAATAACTGAGAGAGCTTATTCTGTTGGTAAGTGACATGTGTAAAACAAACCCTAATCTGAACATTGTATTGAAGAATCTTAGACATGGGTATCGCAATAAAATTAGGGAAACAAAATTGGAAGCAAACGCAAAATTCATTATGGAGTCTAGTAATAAAATAAAAGCTGCCTGGACCCTTATAAACAAAATAAGACCATCATCAAAAGAGACCAACAACTCATTTGCCACAGCAGATGACTTCAACAATTACTTTCTTGAGTAAGTTGAGAAGATTGTGAATGATATACCAAATGACGGTGAACCTATTCAGTTTACTCACATGCCTGCCATAGTTTCTGAATTCACCTGGAGTCTTGTATGTGCTCAAGATGTAATTGAAGCGGTTTTAGGTTTCAGGAGTTCCAATTGTGAGGATATTTATGGCATGACCCCAAATTCGCTCAAGCAGATGATAGTTATTATTGCACCCATATTAGCATTGTGTATAAACAACTGTTTAGCTAGCGGTACTTTCCCTGAACAACTCAAAATCTCAAAAACTCAAAAATTGTGACACCTCAAGATTCAGACCAATTTCTATTATTCCTGTTTTTGCTAAGATATTTGAGGCAATCATATTTGCACAACTGTATAAAATACCTTGAGGAGCATGACCTCCTGGCTCCTTCTCAGTTTGGTTCCAGGAAGGGAAAATCTACTGTCATGGCTGTGGAATCACTGTTACAATCGATTATCAATTCTTTTGAGGAGCGGAAATCAACTTTTTCAATGCTATGTGATCTCTCACGAGCATTTGACTGTATTCCTCATACAGTTCTTTTAAAGTAATTGGAGCATTATGGCTTACAGTAATACACAATTCGGGTGTTTGAGTCTTACCTTTCTGAGAGAAAACAGATTGTACATTGGAATGATCAGTGCTCAATTCCTCTTCTGGTAAAACGGGGTGTGCCACAGGGCTCATTGTTGGGCCCATTACTCTTTCTTGTAGCAATAAATGATTTGCACTACTATCTAGAGGGAAATGTGCTGTTCTATGCGGATGACACTTCCTTGTTCTCTGCAAATAAGAGTGTCACCCAAGCTAAAGCAGATGTGATGGAGCTGTATGATAAAGCTCGTGATTGGTTCTCACTAAACAGATTGTCTCTGAATGAGGCAAAAACCCAAAGTATATAGTTCTCTCTATCTGATGTCAGTGAGTATTTGCAGCCGGTCCGATTATTGGGGTTCACTCTTGATGCCAAGTTACTCTGGGAACCTCATATAGACATGGTGTGCCCCAGTCTCAGCAGCATTGTCTATCTACTGAGAAGGCTGATATCTGAACTGCCAATTTCGGTGGTCAGACAGGCCTATTTTGCTTTTTTTCATTCGAGGATGAGTTATGGTTTGAAATTGTGGGGTCATGCATCTAGCACTTCTAAAGTTCTGTTAATTCAGGAGAGAGCGGTCCGGGTGATTTCTGGGGCGGGCTATCTAGATCACTGTAAGCCCCTTCTTTCTAAAAATGGCATTCTATCCGTCATTAATGAGTTCATCTATCAATGTTTAAAGGATATACATCAGATGCAGGATAGGCTACCAAAGAGCAATGACATTCACAGTCACTTCACAAGAAACCGTGAGAGTATATATATACCAAGATGCAGACTTGAAAAGTCCAAGTCGAGCTACCCTGTGATAGGCTACAAATTCCATAACTTGCTACCAACTCGAGTTAGATCCTTGCCAAAAAAACGTTTTCTCCGAGTACTTAGATCCTGGTTGATTGTGAATCAATTTTACTCAGTAGAGGAATTCATTACTGCTGATCACAACACCCTAGTCAATTTAATATAATTCTTTTTATTGTCTATTGATACCCAAGTACAGGAGACTAAATTATCTGATCTAATTGTAAATTTGCTTTTACTGATCTGTTTTATTCTATTTATTATTGTCTATTGTTTGTATTGTATCTGTGCAATTTATTGTATGTTTCTTTAATGTGAATTGTGACTTGGCTATATGTAACTTCTATGTTCAACTGGCCCAATAAAAACTTGAAACTTGAAACTTGAAACTTAATTAAAATGACTAGAAATATACCTTTCTTTGGGTGCACCCTTCACAATAATCGACTTATTCGCGCACTAATATGTGCCTCACAGACTTGGCACTATTTAGAATACTCACGTAGCATATTAAGCGATGTGGTAGAAGATGCTTTATCACGATGTGGCATGGAATCTGCGTGCCGGTTCAAAGCCTCATGGGGTGAAGAAGGCTCCATGTGTATTTCTCTGGTTCAAGGGAGATTAGAAATTTTAGATATTTACAAATACACGACTTTAGTAATGCTAACAAATTATACGTTACAAATAACATATATAACAATTAAAAGACAATTGACGCTTGGACCGTCTAGATTAAGTCTAGCAGGAGAGAGTCCTATTTGTTTCCAAAAAATCAACATTTCTTAAATTTCTGTGAGTTCATTTGAATATTGAATTGCTATCGGTAGACTGGGGTAGTGTGATTTGACGACATCACAGATTAGCGATAATAGTGAAACTGTAGATATCATTGATATAATCAAAAATTGAAAATTGTGAAAATTGAAAATTAAGTTTTAACCTTCTTTAACCTCAAATTGTTTCAGCAGATTTCCAACTTCAATGTGTAATGCTAGTTCGCCTCCATGGTGCAAATTGGGTAACGCTAGATGGACTAGCAAACGATGGCAGTCAGAAAAACTTATGTTCTCCTGACCGAAAACTGCACAACATCTCAAAGAATTTGGAAATATACAGTGTATATCTAGGCATTTGAGACTCATAAGCTATTATATTTGTTGTGTATCTGCCATACGCTAAATAAATAAATAATAATATCATTGATTTCTTAATTTTTAACATCATAGGTGTGTGTAATATTGATAGTTTCACATCACTTATAACAAAATATTATTCATGAGATTTCTACAATCAAATTGATTAAATCTCACCTATGTTATTTTCTAAACTGGAATATCATATGCTTGGTTCTCATTGGCTAACACCAGGCAGGTTGCTCATGAAGGTGATAAACGTTGCCAATCAATGTTATATTATAATAATAACAAATATGATCAATCCACATAAACACATTCAAACATTATAAAATTATTATTTGATATAAAAAACCATATTAATTCATAAGAACATATATAATTATGTTGCATGGAACTAACGCCTTCTCATTATTCTTCAAACAATAGTATAAATTTCGCGGTTACATGATGCGAATAATTTATAGCTTGAAATTAGCTTACAATAGTTAAACTGGTAACATACAAGGTGGAATTATTGAAGCTGACTAATCGTTTCAAGGGTATAGTAATAAGCATCATTAGCATGATTTATGAAGAACGAATGAATGTGAAAATTTCATTGCAAGATATTGCTCTCCATAATCTTGGACTATGATGATCTTCAAACATGACAAAACTTGGTGAAGACAGACTTGGTGGATGAGAAGCTTCTTGACACGGCGAGATCACGACTTGCGGTCTGTCTTTTTAGTTTGTGAGACGCGTAGCGGCAGGAGCATCACTGAAGAAAGCAGAAGAGCCCGTTTATTTGAGCCAGGTAGTCTGGCGAATTATTGGCCCCGCCATTCGTGATCAGACTGCGGATCGCGTTTAACGAACCGCGAGAACCGACTACTCCTTTCCCCGACCCGCTGCATCGTGGAAAGCCCCCTAAATAATAGAGGCGCTTCACCACCACTAAACCATCATGAAAAACCACCATATTCTCCTCGAGCACAATTTTCTTCTCAGAAATAAGTCACTACACATCAATAAATCAGAACGGTCCTGGCTGCTCCTCAGCCAAGTCATGTTTGGTGTCTTATTTCGATGGCTATTCAGAATCAAACTAACCTGAATTCAATGGACATGCCATTGACATGCTTCCAGTCAAGGCTAACGGACGTGATTGAGACGTTAGAAGACTGTTGGTTCCTCGAACAATGATTTGATCTGACATATTTGGACATAATAGTTTTCAATACATAACAAACATATAATATCGTCTTATTTCGATGACTATGCAGGGCGAAACTAACCAGAATCAATCGAAGAAACAAAGGGTTGAGGTTTACATTACAGCCCTAGGATGATAAGGATACAAGTACGAATATGAAATCTCTTCAACTTTTTTATTATCAATAGTTCTAGCAGTCTCCGGTTAATGCCTCAAATGAGCTGAGTCATAGAGTTGTAGGATAAGACGGAGGATCAGGGCAGGGAGAAGAAGGACAAGAGGTCAAAGAGGAGGTGGAGGGGGTGGAAATGGAAGGAATGGGGATGGAGGAAGACTAAGATGGCTAGGAGGAGGATGAGGAGGAGAAAGAGAATTAGAGGAGGAGGGTTGACGGTCTGTTGCTGAACATTCACATTCTAAAACTATCAGAGAATGGAGACTAAAATGCAATGGAGCGCGCCATTATGGATAAAAGGTGGTATACATACACAGGTGCTTTCCATGGAAACTGAATTGCTATGCATATTCCAACAGTCGGCATGAGCGTTTAGCGTGCGGTATTACTATAAAACGGCCCGATAAAAACTCAAACTATGCACGACAAAATAAGTGAGCAGCCCTCTCTCCCCAACAAACACTCTCCCAGAATTCTCCTTCCTTCTCAAATTTCTACTCCCGCAAAAATCCACAATTATCATGAAGCCAGAAAAAGAAACTATTTCCTGGTTCTATCGTGTCCTTGATTGCTTTTATAACTCAATTTCGTTAGCACTATTGGAATAGTAGGAAGGAACAATAGGTGTATTTGTTATTAATAGTATATTGCCTTCTTAAGATATTTATGAGAATATCCAAAGCATTCTGCTGTTTCCTGAGAAATTGTTTCCTTTCAAACCCATCAACAACAAATCAGAGAATAATAAAGTATAACATTGGTATCTTTCTTTGGATTGTCAACACTCAATACAATGAATAATATATATTATGAATGAATATTAATATGTTATAAATGAATATAATCTTAGTCTTATTTTTGTATCGAGAAGGAATATTTTAGTTGTTACCTGTGTGGCATTGACAATTCATCTGATTGAGTTATTATTAAACGAGCGTAAGTTTGTCTTACTATAGCCCAAAGTCGTTGTCCGTCTGTTTGTATGTTCTACAAATACTTTAGAAAGAACTGATCAATCATCTTCAAATTTTGAACACGTATTTCGAACCATTCGCCAGGTCAAGTTCGTTGGACAAAAAAATTGATTCACTCCTTCATCCTTTTTTAGGATATAAAAGTAACATTGAAATTCCATAAGAAAAACATTTGTTTTGATTTATCATTTAGTAAGCTGGAATAGGTTGCAAGCTATTTCTATAATTTTCCCATTCATTTAAAAAAGGTTAATATGCTGTTTGAGAATTATCACACAGGCTGACAGACTTTATGCGCTGACACATGAAATCAGCTGAATAATGCACAAAATATTTAATTTAAAGTTCCCGCTTCCGTTAACGTCTGTCTGCCTGTCTATTGACAGGTCTGTCTGTCTGTCTGTCTATCTGTCTATATGTCTATCTGTCTATCTATCTATCTGTCTATCTGTCTATCTGTCTATCTGTCTATCTGTCTATCTGTCTATCTGTCTATCTGTCTATCTGTCTATCTGTCTGTCTATCTGTCTATCTGTCTATCTGCTATCTGTCTATCTGTCTATCTGTCTATCTGTCTATCTGTCTATCTGTCTATCTGTCTATCTGTCTCTCTGTCTCTCTGTCTATCTGCCTATCTGTCTACTTGTCTATCTGTATATCTGTCTATCTGTCTATCTGTCTATCTGTCTATCTGTCTATCTGTCTATCTGTCTATCTGTCTATCTGTCTATCTGTCTATCTGTCTATCTGTCTATCTGTCTATCTGTCTATCTGTCTATCTGTCTATCTGTCTATCTGTCTATCTGTCTATCTGTCTATCTGTCTATCTGTCTATCTGTCTATCTGTCTATCTGTCTATCTGTCTATCGTCTATCTGTCTATCTGTCTATCTGTCTATCTGTCTATCTGTCTATCTGTCTATCTGTCTATCTGTCTATCTGTCTATCTGTCTATCTGTCTATCTGTCTATCTGTCTATCTGTCTATCTGTCTATCTGTCTATCTGTCTATCTGTCTATCTGTCTATCTGTCTATCTGTCTATCTGTCTGACTGTCTGTAACGTACACGTAATAAATAATACTACTTGTGATAGCAGTTGTTATGAACAGAACTATGAATTTTTTTCTGGTCATATCATTCTTGTAAAGAGATATCCAGCTATTTCTGGTCATATCATTCTTGTAAAGAGATATTCAGCTATTTCCATAATGGTTCTGTATAATTACAAGTTGGGGATCTCAGAGA
The DNA here is from genome assembly GCF_014356525.2 of Nilaparvata lugens. Lineage (NCBI taxonomy): Eukaryota > Metazoa > Arthropoda > Insecta > Hemiptera > Delphacidae > Nilaparvata > Nilaparvata lugens. The sequence continues at coordinate 31,391,342 of NC_052509.1, forward strand.
TCAATACAACAGTTCATGAGCGAGTTCTTCAACCCAGAGGGTCGCTAGTCAACAGTTCAGAAAGGATATGAATTGGTGAAATTATGGGAATGAATGATGTGTCAAAGCTAGAACGTCAAAACTGCTGTTTCAGAGAAAAAACCAAAGCCAACATCCAATAATACTCTCCTTTGCAATTGTGAAATGAGTCATTAAGATATAACGCATTTTGTAGCTAATTAATTCACTTCCCTCGCTGTTCAAGCTTAAAATGGCGCAAAGATCAAAAGAGCCGGTGATTATTCGCAAGGCATTGACATAAAAAAGCAATTACAGGGAAAGCGATAAATGAACGTTTGATTGGTTGACGTGGAGAGAGACATACAGAAGATTGGAATGAGATCTGAGATGAAGGGATATGAACTGAATAATGAGAAAGGGGTGGAGATTAGGCAAACAGAAAAAGGCAATTACAAACGCGTAATGATCCATTTCAGGCAATCATGAGTTTGTTTTCATGCCTTGGAAAATCGATTTCTTATGCACTAGCAATTGGGGATCAATTATGTATCTGGAAAGCAGTTAGTGAAGGATGAGGACCCGGAGACAATTCAAGTCGATTCCTACTTTTGAAGAGGAAATTAATTGGCATTATAGTTCTACTATTGGGCATTGAACGATTAATCAATACAAACTCCCTTTGAATCTTTCTCCAGCCTAGATTATTCGACAATATTATATAAATTTCGATTATATGCGAGGCTCTTATATAGTGACAAAAGGTATCTCGCTATATTTTCTCTTTAAAGCATGATACATTCACATAATAAAACTGTAGATCTTCGATGCGTGTTAAGGAAATGAAAAAACATTGTTATTAATGAAGATAACCCATATAGCTATTTGATAACATATTTTATTTCTATTCATTAATTTTTCTATTCCAGGTTGGCATTTTATAGTATCCATCTCCACACTTGTTAGAATTTAGCTTTGATAAACTGTTAGCCAGCGAATTCGAATCGACAAATTATTGGACCGTGCTCTAGCTTCATCTTTTATTGAATTTCATGATAAATACCACCTTCTTTATGAGAAAGTTGCCATACTTTACAGCAAATTCACTAAGCCAGCTACAGAATTGACTTCGAAAATGGCAGTATCGAAAAAAATGCTCATGAGCATGGGAGATAAAATATGCTCACTTTAACTCAGAGTGAGACACTACTTAAAAGAGAGATCGCATCCGATGTATATAAAGCTGTGATGGATGGTGTGACAACGTAGCATGGCGTCGCTCCTATAGAAGGTCCTCACAATAACCTTGCCAGTATTTTGGCGAAAATAATGGAAATTGGAAATTTATTCTCATCAGATATCCCACTCTTTCTCTTGTTCTCTCACACAAACACTCTCCAGTTTTCCTCTCACGCTAAATCACTCTGTGATTCTCTTTTCTCACTCCTGCTGTCTGTCTTGTACTCTCTCTCTCTTCCCTCTCTACCACTCTCTCTTACTCACTCTAAATAATATATCATCTCTCTTTCCCTCACTGTGTCTGTTTGCGGGCACCCAGCTTCCAAATCCGGTAGCGAACAATGAGTGCCCCAAAAGTACAAAAGTCTCCACTCAATAAAACCATGCTCTTGTACTGCGTTTTCCAGCCAGCTATGTACAATGTTTATACCATCCATATTCATGTCCATCTATTCATGTCCATGTGTTCCGTATTGTATTAGTGTACATATCTGTGTGACGATATTCTATGTGTTACGCAAGCGACTCATTCATCATGTTGCCGTGATACACTCCCACATAAACACATTCTCATGAGCACACATGAAAGACCATCGTGCATGTTCGAGTAGTTTCATCGCATGAACAAGAATAAGTTGTTGAATAGAATAATTGTTAAAATCGGGATTATGAGAACTAGAACAGTGATTTCAGAGAGGCATTGAACTATTCAGCATTTATCACATATAACTACACTACAGGAGATAGTATAAAGATCTTTCCTCTGGGCCAATGCATTGAATCTCTCACGTTTCTCCTCTTATCTGTTTTCAATATTTCCAAAAATGTTTTTTATTTATTTTTTCATGCTCGTACTCGTATCTGAGTAGAGTGTGGACCGCAATCACAAGTTCACAGACACTACACGTGTGTGTGGCATACAGGGAAATTCTTTTACATTTTATGTGAGTGAGCATGATTACACCAACCACAATATTATTGCACAAACTTTACAGTTCATGAGTATAATGAAAAATTCATAAGAAACTACATTTGAAAGTGTTGCTGTCTATCACTATACTCAAAAGAGCTACTGTTTATAGTTTATAATCCACTGTACTCCAACATCAAGAAACTAGATTAAGATCCAGTTATAACTGTAGTGATAGATATTTCTATAATCTACGATTGAAAAAATTGTAGAATAATCTGCACTAATAACGATCAAATGAACATTAACAAGAACAGGTAACCCTCATTCATAATTATAATAGACCAAAGGCAGCACGAATAACACTCAGAAGTGCTCTTTCCCCGCTGTTAAAGCCTTAACAATTTTCAACAATTGCCTAATAAGGCTACTTAGTTCAATTTTTAAAATTTATTTTACAGCTTTCAACTTGAATAGTCTGTTGCTGCTGTAAGTTCTTCAGTCAATTGATCCACTAAGACCCAATTTGCATAGATAAACTTTGCACTGCTGAGAAAACTCACTGAGCAGGATTATGAGAGTGGCGAGGATTGGGAATGGTGAGGGAGTGAGATAATATATAGACGAAGGAATAGGAGATGAGAGAGAAGAACAAGAACAAAATAACGGAGAGGATGTGCCATCCAAGTTTTCCGTGGGAACTTGACGGTGCGTGAGTGATGTTGAGAAGTTTTAGTGATGGGGGGACTGCAATGACACCACCCTGTAGAGCGCCCCCTTTTTGCTTGCCAAGCGTAAAGCTCTCGTTGACTGACACAGTGGTAATCCCGTCTCAGAGTCTGGACGGGGGGATAACAGAATGTCACTTATTCTGGCGACAATCTCGCCTGATTCCAAATAAAAGGATTCCCTTGTCTGCCTAGCACACACCTTCCCTAATGACATGTTTCTCTCTCTTTCTCCCTGTACTTCTCTCTTCGTCTCACTAACGCCCATATACACATGCACAAGTACAACACGGAGCTCTCCTGTTGCTGCTTTCCACATACTTTCCGAAGCATCGATCTCGTGCGTGCACTTCGCGGCAGATCTAGCCCAGATGAAAGAGGGTTGTGGTTTGAGATTTATACACTTGTGGGGTACATAAACTGAAAATACTTCCACTCATCTTAGTAACTAATTAAACAATGAACTAAGAAATTGAGGTGATGTATGTTCAACAATGGTTAAGATGGTGGTTAAGAAGCGATTTATAATTTGAAAAACCGTCATTTTGATGGTTTTAAGAATCTGCTCATCTTATTATTGATAGATACAGTAGTTGTCTTTTATTTGGAGAGAATGTTCAAAATTACAATTCAAACTGATCTCTCAGAACTAAATTCTCTTGAATCAACTTACAAAATGAACAACTTCTATTTAATAAGTACCGTTAACTATAAAATTGTCTTATTTAGTGGTGCGCTTACCTGAACACTCGGAAAAAATATAATTCTTGCTGATATGATTGTTGATGGTTTGAAACAGTTGATGGCAAATTTGCTATTCTTTAAATCAATAAATAATTTCCAGACTATGATGATGAGTGAGAATAAGCTTCATCATAGCAAAAGGTTGACAACACTGCTCAAGTTACTTCGTTACATCCCACACAGCACACTGATGTTTATAAAACGTTTAATAAACGTTACCTCTTAAACATTTGAAATGTTTAGACAACGTTGTATGTTGTTGACCATCACGTTTTCTAAACGTTTATTCAACCTTTAGTTTGGTACTGACCTTTACGTTTAATAAGCATTTATTTAAACGTTGTATTCAACATTTCGATAAAAGTTATATCAACGTTTTGATAAACATTATGGTCAACTTTCAATAAACGTTATATCAACGTTTTGATAAACATCATAATCAACCATTAGGCCAGTTTCACACGGCAGAGACCTCGCTCCTGGAATATCATATTACTGAAGATCATATTTCATATTTTGCAGCTCTCCTGTACTTTCACATGGGGATCTTACGAATAAGCCGACAGATCTAACAACTACGCCGCCGTTTGCTCAAAGTTATGACTCAAAGTCTAACTTCCTTAAAAATATAGATAGAAGATTTCTGATTTCGGATTTGGATTCAGCGACCCCAAATTCTTTAAAGCGTAAGTCCCATTTCCAAAAATACCCGAAAACAAGGGAGTTATAGCTGTTTTTAATATAGCTTTCCATTATCATATGATTATATAGTACGTACTAAGATAAATAATACTCCTGCCTCACAAAGGGACAGGCAAAGGTTTTAAGAAGTTTTTGAACACCTGAGAAGTTTATACATAAACATTTTTAATTTTTAAAAGTTCTAGTTTTCCAAAAAAATATTGAACTATGAAAAGATGAATCCAAATATGAAATCATAAATCATCTCCACTCATCACCCAATAAAATAGGAGGAAAAGGAATGTTGTACAGTAAAATTCACTGAATTTCAATTGTCATTCAACAATCCAATTTATCAGGTTCAAATCATTGAATATCACTTTAAATTCCCAGCAATTATTGACTATTTCTTTTTACAATCAGAAAAATCTATTATGAACATACAGAATAAACATTGTGCTGATCTGAATCGATCTATGGTAATTATAGGAATTGAAAGAATAGAAAATGTCATGGCATTCCAAGTAGTGATGTCTGTGTATTAGAACTGCTGAGTTGATAATGCATAGTGAAAAAAAGTCATGAATAGCTCAGACCAGCCTGGCCTGTGATGAACCGGTATAAACAATTCATAGAATTCTTAGAATTCATAGGAACGGTAAAAAATCAATTTTACGAAAATCTATGTACATGTAACTGGATTTAGAAGATCAATACGATAATGTTCTCTATCACAATTTAATCATAGAAATGTTTAAGTGAAAACGTTGGGCGCAAACCTTCTGCCATGAGGAGACAAATAAATTTATGAAAAGCTTGATAGCTTGAATTCTCCAATGATCTGATATTTGTTACACGTTTTTATTCTAAGACATAATATGCTTTAGACTAATTTTTAATGTTTCTTCAATCGGCAGGAGAACTTTGGTTTTTCAAAGTTATCTTACTCCCTTATTTTGGGGTATTTTCAGAAATCAAGATAAATAACCTACCAAATTTCCTACTCGAATACAGTGTAAGTTGTATTATAATAGCTACAGTACTTACGTACTGTATAGTACAGTACCTGTTCGTTTTTACCGTATAATTATATGATAATAGAAAGCTTTATTAAAAACAGCCATAACTTCCTTGTTTTCGGATATTTTCGAAAACGGGACTTACGCATTAAAGAATTTGGGGTCGCTGAATCCAAATCCGAAATCAGAAATCTTCTATCTATATTTTTAAGGAAGTTAGACTTTGAGAAAAAGTGATGAGTCATCCTTTGAGCAAACGTCGGCGCGTAGTTGTTAGATCTTGCCTCTGCTTGCCTCGAGGGGAAAAGACGTGACAAAACGAGGTTCCTGGATAGGAGTCACCATGTGAAAGACACGATTTGACTCAATGTACTTCGACAAAAAAACGAGAACACTGTTCAGTGTTCAAGTTGCACGTCTCCTATCGTGTGAAAGAGGCCTTAGTTGAGCATTTGATTCTTTGGAGATAGTCTATTATCTAATTATATTCAAGCAGGACATACTAAAGGACATGCGATGCAAAGTAATACGGCATTTTGCATCCATAGGTGCTTCTTCCATATTTGTTTGAATGGAAGCATAAATATGTTTTTCACGATTTTCTCAAAAATGACTTGACTGATCTATTTCAAATTCATACCCTGTATAGTTATTTATCAGCTCTATCAACTGACATGAGTCTTTTTCCTTGGAAACGAATGGGGTCCACACCATCCTTGAGAAATGGACTTTGTAAACTCTTACTCATGCATGAGGTAGGTAGGTAGAGCAGTTTATAAAAAACTGGTGTGGCGCACTCACACAACTTTCCTTGGCGTTATGAAAATTTATCACCTGACGCTAGTGTACACGCGCATCTCAAGTCTACTATTCGAAGATCTGCCAGCTGATGACATGACAATAACGCTGGAGACACACGAAGTCTGCTATCTCTTCATAGTGAATGATTTAATAGAATCAACAGTTTGCATTATTGAATAAACACATTTTCTCGAATTCCGAGCTTTCAATTTTAAGTAAAAATGTCACTGACTATTAACTGTAGAGATTTTTCTGCTCAATCTTCTCCACTTAATTTTTTTTGTTTAAATTGTATCTGAAGCCTGATGATTGGAAATCTAAAATTACACTTTGCATAGATGGGACGAAGCTCCTGAAATTTTACAGATATGGGACTTAAGGCAGTTGATAGAACTTATCAATGACTATTTAAGGTATGAATTTGATCAGAATCGTTGGAGCCGTTTTCGAGAAAATCGTTAAAAACCCTGTTTTCGACAACATTTTCGCCATTTTAGCCGCCATCTTGGATTTGATTTGTTCGAAATTGTTCGTGTCGGATCCTTATAGGGGAAGGACCTTAAGTTCCAAATTTCAAGTCATTCCGTTAATTGGGAGATGAGATATCGTGTACACAGACGCACATACACTCATACACACACACACACACACACACACACACACACACACACACACACACACACACACACACACACACACACACACACGCGCGCGCACACACACACACACACACACACACACACACACACACACACACACACACACACACACACACATACAGACCAATACCCAAAAACCACTTTTTTGGACTCAGGGCACCTTGAAACGTATAGAAATTTAGAAATTGGGGTACCTTAATTTTTTTCGGAAAGCAATACTTTCCTTACCTATGGTAATAGGGCAAGGAAAGTAAAAAGAACACATAGTCGAGATATTTCATCTGTAGAACAGCTGTTTTGACGACTTTAAAAAAATGACGACTTAAAAAAATCATCGAATTTCTCAATTTACACAAAGGAAAAAGTACTCTGAAAACAATTATATACACACATATTATACAGAAGTCTGATCATAGTTTCAAATATGAGCAAGGAAAGTTGTGTGAGTGTATCACACCAGGTTGTTTTGTCTACATTTCGAAATTGTTCATCTACTCTCGAGTTCCTTCCTCCTTCTAGAGTGCAAATCTTTAAAAAAACAAAAATTTTGACACATAACCTTGATATTTCGACTAATTTTCAATCAATAATTCTAAATTTGTAATTTATTGTTAAGGGCAAATGCCTGTTTGTAATAAGTTAATTTAAATGGATGACTGAATATTGTTTGTTACTTGGGGCATAAGATACATTCAATCTTTATAAACATTCAATCTTTATAAACATTCACATTCAGTTGATACTAACATATAAATCATTGATAGAACTAAGTAACTTAGTTCTGCAGCTGCACTTCTGACCCAATTTTTCTTGTGCCTCAAGTCTCCAATATGATTCTTTGGAAATTACTATACTAATTTGCAGCTTGTTTTACGATAAATTTTTGCATTATATGAAATTAAAAATCTGAGCCTATTCAATTATAAAGTTATTATTTTAATATCTTAAAACTGCTTCAGTAATTCTTGAATATATACAGAGTGTCTCAGATAAGGTGTAAACCCCGGCTACCATAGATTCTACATGCAACTTGCAACAAAAAATGTTAAGTAAAATTTTCTCCTATCGACCTTCGTTTTCGAGATATATCGATTTTTCGATATTTTCCAAGTAGGCGTACTTCCAGTCATTAAATCGTCAATATCTCAAGAACCATTGGTCTTAAGTGAATTTTAAGGACATCGTAGAAAAGAGGACAAAATTTCACATTGATTTGAGGTATAAAACATGCCAAAGTCGATTATTGGGTAGTATTTTTTAGCGGTCAAAGTTGAAAAAGAGTGATTTTTGAAGTTTTCTTGAAAACTTCAGACACATTTTTCTCGATTTTTTTTCCAGGGTACGAAATAATTTTTATAGCGCAAAAACTTCCTTTTTTGATTATCTTTCAAATGAGACCAAATACAGGTGTCTAGCTCAAATCCTCGAATCAGAATTTTAGTTTAAATTCGATTTTTTGATTAAAAACGAGACTTATCTTGTTTGAGTGTGAATAATTGTCTACAATTTGATAGCTTTGTGTCGAGTGATTGAGGGCGTAAAAATACTTTTTCTATAAGAAATTTGGCTGAGAAATTCAATGAAAGTTCGAAGTTAGAAGTTCGTATCTGCAATAATTGCAGAATAACAATTATTGTTATTGAGATACTAGTTGAAAAAAGTTCAAAGTCGAGGAGGAGGAGTTCAAAGAAGGATGTTGTCGATGAGGGAAGCGTCTTCTGTTGCAGATACAAACTTCTAACCAGTTTCATTGAATTTCTCAGCCAAATTTCTTATAGAAAAAGTATTTTTACGCCCTCAATCACTCGACACAAAGCTATCAAATTGTAGACAATTATTCACAGAGGAAAGAAGCACTGGTATGCTTATTCCGTGCTTATACATACTAAACATTGCAATTACTGTTACATTAGGGTTATTAATAGAGCCTGACATAAAACCTTAAAACTGATCCAGTAATTCTCGAATATATTGTAGGTGAATTTGTTTGTAAAGGTTACAAGTAAGTTTGTTTTATGTATGTTGGAAGAGTTGATTCTTGAAGGAAATAGAGTGCAACTTACTGAAAATGGCTTTCATCAGATGTAGAGAGGAGAAGGACTTATTTTCAAATCCAATCCAACTGTAGTTGGCATCATATTCGTCTGTCATGGTGGATTTTAGTATATGTATCTGCAGTTCTATTTCCACCTCGGTCTGAAATTGAATGGAACATTAAATTTATGAAAGCGATTATCTAATTGAAAGGAATTTTCATGTGATAATTTAGTATAGTTTGATAAATTCATAGTAATAAAACAATAAACCAATGCAAGGGAGTATTCAATGACCTTACAAAGTACTGAACTAATTATCAAATTGTAGCCTTTCAATAAGAGTTATTGCTGCTATCTACAGTTTATTTGGAGTATTTTTCAAGAGGTTGATTTGATACAGTACCAGTCATATTGGAATAAATGAGGTTTTATCTAATCAAAATACTGTATTCAAAAAATTAATTAGGTCAAATGTAACTATAGTCCCTAATAAGCCTATGAATAACTAATATTATAAGTGGGTAGGCCTATTCTGGGGCCTGTTTCATAAAACCCTTGTAATACTGGGCCTGTATTACAGGACTTATAAATTAGAATTTTAAATTGAAAAAATGCTACATAAATTACATAAATTAGAATTATGTTTCATGAAAATAATTCTACACTTGTAAAATCACTTGTAATATTCGCCTGTATTACAGTTCCTTTATTTTGAATTGAATGTTTTCATTGGCCAGCGAGTCTAATATAATATTTGAACAAAGTGCTACCTGTTTAAGATGTTTTGGTGGAAAATCTACATTATCAAATTTCTGATGGACAGATTGCATTCATGCTGGAGAATAACTTTGTTAATGATAAATAGTTGAAAAATTATAATAACTTCGCAATTTACATAACTTATTATAACAGTTATGTGAGTAGTGATGTTTCAAAAAAGTTAATTATTAATAATGTCAATAATTAAATTAACGACATTAATTAAATTTGTTTAATAAAAAACATAAAACATTATGGACGTACATTTTCTGAATATTTCAAATAACGCTTTATTGAGGAAAGCTTAATCTAAACAATTCATAATATTGATAAGTTTCCTGCATCATATTGTAAGAAATTCTGTCCTTGAAAATTCTTGGCCTTCTTTTCTAGTCATCTCTACTATAACTAGAACTACTACCTACATCCATTTTAACACGTTGCCTTTTCAACAAATGTCACTTTTCAAGATTCTACCTACACTTGTAAAAGTTTTAGGATGGTCTAAATAATGATAAAATATTCAACATCTTACAGGTCCAGTAATACAGGAGGTTTATTTTTATGAAACACAAATATGATAAAGTCCTGTATTATTTACTTGTAATACAAGTTAATGTCTTGAAAATCGTTTTACAGGGAAAATTGTTTATGAAACACAAACTTCTAAATTTTACCTGTAATACAGGAACTTTTCCTGTATTACAGGACTTTTATGAAACAGGCCCCTGGTGTTAGCTTTATTATTGTAACATTTTACAATAGCTTCTTATATCTTAAACATTTATAATATTAAATCAATCTATCATGATATTACTGAATCATGTAATCACTAGTTTATAATTTATTACCTAAATCATAAATTGAAACCACTAACTTAATAGTTTTTCTATGAGTTTGAAGCAGGCCCGGCCCCAGGGGTGGGCGGACCGGGCGGCCGCCCAGGGCGGCAGGTTTTGGGGGCGGCAAATTTTAAGGAACGGAAAATTTCAAAATACAAATAAATAAATTTATAATATCAAATGTGAATGGTAAAATTATATAAGAAGCTTTTCCAACCTCGAGCTAATGAAGACTCTTCTAAGATCAACAATGCCCCAGGAACGTCTGAGTGGTCTAGCGAACATAAAATAGTTCAGTCCCCAGATTTTGAAGAATTGGTGAAGGAATTTCCCCATGCAAAGGTCAGACGAGTTCTACTTAATTAAACAGGTGTGTTAAACAAACTTGTAGAAATTGTAGTTTTAATTACTTAGCAAGTTAAGTAGGCCTACTATGTTGCAGTCTACGTCTTAGGCTAGGGCCACACGAGCGCATAAAGTGCGTCCGTTGGAACTTACTTTTTGACGTCCGTTGTAGAAATACATAGAAGTGAATTGGTGACAACACACGAGGTACGTGCGTACCAAGTAACGGAAGTCGTAACGGACGGTGATTTTTGAACTGCGCAGAAATGCAAAAGTTATTGCTTCGTCTGGTTCCATTGCGTAAAGCCAACTGACTTTGGCGACGTACTTTGTGCGCTCGTGTGGCCCTCGCCTTAAGGCTGTGCAAAGACTATAGATAAACTTTCTTTTACTGGTGATATTTTTCAAAGTTTTTTGATTTGTATATATCACAATGAAGAGGTTTTCTAAAGGTGCGTAAAGACTTTCGCTCTGCTCCGCAATCGAACGTCAGTCACTCGAGCAGATCGATTGATGATCGACCGGGGAGCAAGAGTGGAACAAGAGAAGATCTAACATCTCCTGTAACGTTCATGATCGGAGCGATTGCAGAGCGAGTGCGGGGCGTGCGTGGAGCGATTGCGGAGCGAGTGCAGAGCGTGCGGGGAGTGTGTTGGAGGCGCGTATATCTGTACGCACCTTTAGGAAAAAAAATTTTCCGATCCTTTTTGATATATGAACGCATAAATTTTAAATCTTTGGGACAGAACATTTCAAATTTGGTACGAGATAAATCCATGAAATTCAAAGGATAAATTCTTCATGGTATTGTTAATTGAATAAAACAAGAAAATTTTAAAACATTTTCTGAAAATATCAATTTTTGAGAAAGTTATTCAACTTACAAAAAAACTCAACTAAACGTTATTTTTGGTCATTTTTAGTAAATTGAATAACTTTCTCGAAAATTGATATTCTCAGAAAATTTTTTGTTTTATTAAATCAACAATACCATGAAGAATTTATCCTTTGAATTTCATGGATTTATCTCGTACCGAATTTGAAATTTTCTGTCCCAAAAATTTGAACTTTGAGCGCTCATGTCTCGGAAAGTAATGATTGGAAAAAATGTTTTCTTAAGAAAACTTTTTCATTTTCATAGCATGATCCTTAAGCGATCCTTGATCGTATCCTTAAGCGCGCCTTATTTTGCCCATTGTGCAAAATTTCACTGTGAGGACAATATAGATGGTGATGATGGTTGAAGCTGAAAATGAGGTGGTTTTCACAATACAAGGAGCTTTGTTGTCAGGTGTACCTGGAAATCTATATGAGATAGAGCGCTCTACCTAGTCTCAGATTGTAGAGCACAAAATTACGGCCAGAGGGATTTTGAATTCTGAATCTAGATTGTAACAATCAGGATATATTGTTGATCAAATACGAAATATGATCAAAATTGATTTTTTTCTTGAAATATCACTCATTTTTGAAAAATCATAGCTCAGTACTCATTGGAGATAGAGAGTTCCGAATGTTCTCATTCCATTCAGAATTTTATAATCTTAAAAAAAGCAAAAGCAAATTATTCTGTCCGATCACTGATTTTGCCGGAAATAGCTGAAAACTGGAAAATAAACCGAAAATACGAGTTTTTTGGGCCACTCTGTATATAGCTCAAGGGAATTTTGCATGAAGTATTTGGTTCTGAACTTCTCTCATGTATCCGATAAAATATTAAAAAATCAGAACTACAATATAAATTGCAAGCACACCCCCTATTTTATGTCTATATTGACTGGACTTTACTGTTCCCCAATATTTATATTTTTGGTCAAATATTTGTTTAAATGTTGATAAATATTGTTAAACATAATTATTCAGAGTTTACTGAGACTCTGTTGTGTGAATGGAGCGATCGCATCACAGCGGAGACACAATAGTTGGGCGATCGCTCAAGGAAGGGGTGGATCCCGGGATTAAAAATTAGACGGAATACTTGTGGGGGGCGGCGGTTGCCGACCTCGCCCTGGGCGGCAAAGTCCCTAGGGCCGTGCCTGGTTTGAAGTTAAACAACAATGTAAACAGTTTAATGTTGGGGTTTGAGAATGAAAAACATTCAACTTTTACACACTAAACATTGCAATTACTGTTGTATCAGGGTTATTAATAGGGCCTAACATAATTATTTACCATAGTGCTTTTAAAAAAAACATGAGTGCTTTACAAATTTGTTTGAGGAATGCTTTATTACCATCACTAGCAAATCCAAAGTAGGCTGAACAACTTTGTTCAGTAACTTCTGTACACTATTAAGCTTATCAATAAATATCCTGGACATAAATTAATGATCTCACCTTCATTTAAGACCTTCAGCAATAAAAAATCAGCAGAATAGATAAACTATGACTTGATGATGCGATAAAACAAAGGAGAAACAGACAACTGACTTCACCATCACCTTACTGAGAGAAACAGAAAATCTTTAATGGCTGCTACTCATGTGCACATGCATGCATCACCCCGGCAATTTCAAATTTATTGATATTGACAATCATTATTGTTAACATTAAAAAAATCCATATTTTAGGGGCAGATTAATGATTTCTTTATGGGGGACATTTGCGCTTCCACTGAAATAATGTTGGAATCAATAAAATAGTAGTTGATTATTATTTGAATCGAAAACTTGAAAATTATTTCATAGGCTTGGTGTTTGTTATTGTGTAACATAATTTTCAGCACAAACTGGAATCTGATTTGAAAAAATGATATAATTTTTTCAATTTTAGGTGGAATCATCTGAAATTCTAGGTCAATGTTTATAATATAAACAGAAACGTTTATGATTTTTTTTAAATTTTAAACATCAGTAGCCCATCAATGGCCCATCTGACGGGATTTTTGCATGGAGAAAAAGTGCTGGAAATTCACTTCTGTAGCCAAATAAGTAATAAAAGACTGCTTTTTTGAAATTTCTTAGAAAACTTGAAAATCTGTCAATTTTTTTCAATCTGGATTAGAATTAGCGCAAAAAGTCTTTATATATCATCAACAGTGCATTGTAGATGATTTTCGTAGAAGACAAAAAATGCTTGAAATTCAATTCTGTGCCGGAATTATTGATCAGAAATACAATTATTCTACTTTTTGGGGAAACTTAAACAACTGGCAAATTTATTCAAAGTCCCTCTGGATTTAGCGTAAAAGGTCCATCATATTGTTAACGGTGCGTTGTAGATGACTTTTGCAAGAGACTAAAGGTGCTGGAAATTCACTTCTACACGCGAATTAGTCATGAAAAACGGGTTTTTAGACATTCTGGAAAAATTAAAAATCGGTGAAATTTATTCAAAGTCCCTCTAGATTCAGCGTAAAAGGTCCATCATATCGTTAACAGTGTGTTGTAGACTATTTTCACAATGGACAAAAAGTGTTTGAATTCCAATTCTGCACCCGAATTGATAAATAAGAAGCCTGAAGTGAGACTTTTTTGGAATTAATTGAGTCTTGATTGAATTGGTGCAAAACATTTTTTTATCTCAATAACAGTGTGTTCCAGACGATTTTTGGAAAAGACAGAAAAGGGTTGAAATTCAATTTCACTTACGAATTGTTGGTCAGAAAGCCTAAATTGAGACATTTTCAGGGATTAAGTTACATTGGTGAGGGGGGAGGAGACACCTTCTGAAAAAAATGATTGATTTTCACTTTTAACATTTTCACTTAGTGTGTTGACTGGGTAGGTACTGTAAAAATTCCATACTGTACCAAACCTTTCTAACGTTTATTTAGTGAAAATTTCAAACGTTTATCAAACGTTGTTTCCATAACGTTTATCAGCATTAAACATTCTAGACGTTGATTAAATGTTTATAGAGTAAACGTTTATTTTAGTAAACTTTTCTAACGTTTATTAAACGTTGTTTACATAACGTTTATCAGATTTATACACTTTAAACATTTATTAAACGTTTTTTTTTACTTTTTGTGCTGTGTAGGATATAACCTAACCCAACCTAACCTGACCTAATCTAACCTGCCTGCAACAATGATTGCATATCAACTGAAATTGTGAAAACCAGTCATAGAATAAGAGTATGTAGATGTCATTGGTCTATTTTAATCCACTTGTCCTTTAAACGAAATGAGCTCTGCTTTAATCGATTTTTGCCGATGACCTTTTCCACTGAGCTGTTTGTTACTGGACTGAAATACTGCATAATCCTTGCCACTGCCAAATAGACAAGAATTACATGCTGACTAATTGTGAACGGTTCACCCTCGTTGCCTCTTGTGAGTTATGTGGGCATTCTGTTCACTCACATGCACATCTACAAGGCCTAAGCTCGCCGTATCTGCATTCTGATTTACAGTGTGAATGCCGTCTCAACGTGAAACAGGTCTTATCTGTTGTTCTGAGGGTCAAGACGCCTTCAAATACCACCTAGAGAAACGCAACAAGGCAGTAAATAACACGTGAGGAGTTTGTGAGTAAACGATATCATAGGTAACACAGGTGTAACAGTATTTAAACTACATAATCTGAGAATGTAATTATCATTCCAGTGTCTGTTGATCGTCTTCACGAGTGAATGCGCTCCTTTTTATGAACATATCTTTTTAAAGCTACATTGGTGTAACCTTGTTAGAACAGTCTTCACATAATAGGCCTACTGACTAGAGAATAACCTATAAATACTTTATATCACTATTATACTAATGATCTCATTTCTCATAGCGTCAACTCTTTTCAAAAACGTTGTTACATTTATATTACCTTGTGAATAGTCTCAAGAGAGGTACAACGTCAGTGTGTTTTGATAGGCTTCCCTTCTCTAAGTTCTAGGAAGGCATTGTTTCATTGTGTTACGATGGTGTTACGCTTTGTAACAGTCTTCCAGTGGTACTCTCTACAAGAAGACTCGCCAATACAACACAGAGCACACCTAAAAGTACTTTTATCGTATTCTTGGCCGTTATCAGTTCCATCACGTCTCACGGTAGGCCAGCTATTGTGGTCTTATCTTGTACTCTTCCACTAACCAGAGACCATAGAGTGGAGCAAGTCACGTGTCTCAGTTGCACCGGCCTATTCTTAGCTTTTCACACCTCGCTTTTGCAATACGCCAAGTTTTATCAACGAAGCTTTGTTAACTCAACCCTTCTTAGGCTGTTACTTCGTGTTATATGGGAATAAACAACAACAATTACTCTTTGCACTTGGAGTTATTCATGTGCTGATTGTCTCTCAGCAAATTGGATATATAGCATGCAATTATTGATTGTTTTATTCAAGCTTCATTGAACATGACTCTATTTTTTCATTAAATTGAGTCATGATCTGGCTGATTGTATCAGGATTCTTTTGAGAAGTTGAGTGTTGAAGAATATGGAGGCGCTAATAAGTAGGCTATTCTCCATAAACATAGTGCGGGTGTTTGCTCCATCATGAAGGTTGAGTTGATACTTCTCTGTTTTCACAATATTGAAATGGAACCTGTATTTTGTGCTCATTCCAATTGTGCCGTGCTATGAATTTAGAAAGTTAATTTGGAATTTCGAGATCTAGAAGCACACTCAATTTAACTCAATAAAAGGGATGCTTGATAAACATACTTATTGCTAGAGAACGGGAATCCAGAAATGACAAAAGAGACAACGAAATAGAGAGAAGATATCAAGTATATTGTCACCTTTAACAGTTTGGCAAACCAAGAAAAATTAAGTTACATCATGAAAATAGAATCGATTATCTAGTAAGTAATCTCAGACACAGATATCGAACATATTGTTGCCTCTAGTAATATTTGATAGTTAACCAAACAAGAAAAATTAAGTTACATTATGAAAATAGAATCGATGATTTAGAAAGTAAAAGATTGTATAGATTAGTCAGATACTAAAATTCGATAGTACTCTATCTGCTTTACATTGAAACCGTTTTATATTGAATCATAAGAAGCTTGAAGGACTCTAATTTCAGAAAGAAGAATTGAAAGTTATCATAGATATTTCTCAGAAGATAATCATAAATAACAATAAATATTTAGAAGACAGATCAAAATAAAGTTTAAAAAAATGGAAAAAATTGAATTTTAATAATCCCAGATATGAAAAAAAATTGCAAAGACAAATATTCCTGATGATGCTCCAGGAAAATCGATGATTTTTCTAGTAACGTGCCTTCTACGCACACACTTACAAAGTCGACACTACACAACGCAGAAAAGAAGAGCAGTGAAATAAATTTTCATAACAGGCTAACTTCTCTGACAATCAGCATAATCTTCATCATTCATAATTATTGGAACAATGAATATTGTTACACAATATTGCACGAAATCACTGTAATAATTCTTGTCAATAGTCAATAATATTGTTCAGTTGACTATCCAATTAATTATTCCTGTTTTGCACATGCTCACTTCTCCAAATGTCTGTCGACACTGGCTGCTGTAGTACTATAGTTGGGTTTCAGTCCAAATAGTGGTTATGTGGAATTAAGCGAGATCATCAAGCGTTTTTCATTTTATGCCAAAACGGTTTCAATTTGTTATGAAAGCAGTATCCCGTCGTTATGCCACTCTATTTCTTGTCCTCTCAGTCATTCTCCTATCCTTTTACACCCCACTCCCCATCCATGTCCTCACACCATTATTATTTCCGGTCCAAATTCCCTGCACTAGCCAAAGTGTGATGCGTCAAGAACAGATCTCGATCTGTGGTGAATAGGTCTAACAAGACACGTCTGCAGTCACCAATGTGCCGCTCTGGTCCTTCAAGAATAAGGTAACGCCTAAGATCAGACACCCTCTCTCAAAATCTGTAACTCTCTTACATGCCCTCTCATTCCCTCACACACTCCATTTCACCCTCACCATCCTATCCTCCTTCTCAAACTCACTCACACGCTGGTAAATACGCCAGTTCCTCCATTCTCTCTCAGTTCTCTCTTCTACTCTATCTAATATACTCTCTCTTTCTAACACTTTCTCTCACTCTCTCTTCCACTCCTGAAAAGACGGTATATGCTGACTGCCAGACCACTAACAACATCCCAACTACAATTCAAACCAAACTCCCCAGACCATTCTGTCGAATCACAATGCAAACACTCAAGACTTGTTACAGACGTTGTTGAGTGGAGAGGCGACGTCTGCAGCTTGGCTTTCTCTGCGACTTGCTTCTTGGACGGAAAGTTGCTTAGCCATTCATCCACTGCGCCGCAAATCGGACGGCTATGATTGAGTGTCGCTTCTTGATTGTTCGTGACAATGCGAACTCGATTTGATGTGAAATCTGGATGTTTGAGGGAACCGTTTCATTATGGTATAATTCATAGAAATATGAAATATGTATTTTATTTATTTTCCAATCACTTGATAATGGCATTATTGCTAAAACATGTCGTGAATAAATTTTAAAAAGGGTACTCAGATGTTTATGTTTATTTGTATAAAATCTGTAGTTCCTATTGATTAAGAATACTTTTTGAAATCTATCAATCAAGGACAATATCATATCGTATTCACTGATGTACAGGAGAATGCAATACGATCAATATGATCAAGATTATCTTAATTTAAATTTGTAATGAAGAAGGAAAAATGTATATTTATCTCAAGCTACATTCATTGAATGAATAATTTTGTTATTAATGCTCTCAATTTCCTTCTAATTTCATGCAAATTTTTCACTGATCACTATTATCAGTCTCATCTTGATCACATCAGTATAAAAAGAATCATACTGTATCGTCGGTACTGTGAATCAATTGCTACTCTGAATTATTGTGAAAAGAGTTGTAGTAGCTCATGTTAACCTAAATTTCAGCAAAAATGAAATTCTGGCATCATTGGAACATTTTTTATGATAAAACAAACGTAAAAGAATAATAGGAGAGATTTTCAAACTGTAGTGGAATCTCTCAACAACTGAATGGGATTTCCCTCAATTCTCTACTAACTTGGATACTCACTCTCAACATGATATGCATTCCGTTCTTCAGATTTATAAATCCTCACTCATAGTTCCTCTTCCTCTCTTGGTTTTCTCCAATAACATATCATTAAATTATCAATCATCATGTCTTTCCTACTTACAGTCCTATATAATTATTTTTCCCTCCTCTCAATTAATTTTCTCCCTCCTGAGCCATCCTTCCAATTCAGCTCTTCAGCCCAGTATGGACTTTGGCCTCCTCCACAACATTCCTCAAAGCCTCTCTGTCTCCAATCCTCTCCTGAGCCATCCTTCTACTATTTTTTCTGTGCCTCGTCATTTCATCAAAATATTCTCCCATACATTCCCTTACAAAATTTTCGTCGTGATATTTTTATAATGTTGATTTTCTCTTCTTATGTTTCTTCCTTACATTTCATCTATTGATATTCTCTGAAATATAGCTGAATCGATATCTTAATTCATCCACAGATTCTCTCATAGCATAAACATGCCTTCCCTTACATTTTTTCCACATGAAAGTAGTTTTAGATTTATATTTTTCTTGTCACAGTTTAATTTATCTTATGTCCTGTTCCTACATCAAGGCATCGCCCTATAATATCTTCCATAGCACTTCATTATACAAACAGATTCATCCGCACTAAAAAAGTATAAAAATACCCTATTCCACATTACATGTGATTCATCTTCTTTCCGCTCAATTCATCCTCTTATTATCTCTTCATCCTTTGGAGCAGCCTCCTATCTCTCCTGCCTACCTCCAAATCAACTCTCCCACTCACACATGACACTTCACATCCACAGACGCACGCACACTCACACGTAGCGATAAACTTGTTGGGGCACAGCCAAGACTTGTGCGCGACTTTGGAAGTTATGAGACGCGAGGGGAACCGTTAACTTCGCCTCAGGCAATTACAACTCAGATAATGCCTGTGAGCCTCAGATACGAAGCGAGAGCTTTCTTCCATTATCAACAGTGTCACGTGCATATTCTATGATTATTCTGTATGCAGATAGGATTGGCAATACCAACATGGCGCTGTGGGAGCAGATTTTTTTTCATAGAGTATGCCAACTTATCCTACGAAATGTTCAATTAACATTATGAATTAACAGAATTAAAGTTTTGAACACATTGCAGAAACTGTATACTCGTATTATTGGAGGAAGAAAAGTTTGAGATAATCACAACCACTGATTCATCAAACACAACTCGTGACTGCATATAACATTTTTTTTCATTTGATGATTATCTAAATTTTGTAACTATTCATATCCAGAATCAGGGAGGCATCAAACCACATGAATTGAATACAAACAACTTTAGAAATTTATTTTTCGTTTGTTAGAAGTCCTCTTCAATACTGAATCCAAATCGCTCACCGCAAACTTCATTCAATTTCACTGCTCCATTGCATTTGATCCGATTTGTATGACAATGTGACTGGCAACGAACTTCGTTTGGTCATTCTTGTCAGTGGTCTGAGAGTAATGAACGTGCATTGTGTGCGCATCTCAAGAAAGGCCCGTCTCAAGGAAGGATGGTGGCGGGGTGACTCGTTAGATGTTCATTCATACGAAGACAGCTCGTCTCAAGAGCAGAATAAAGTTGCAGTCGGAAAAGTGATGACTAAGATTTCTATTTTGCTGACACTGTGTTGATTCAAATTGAACTTGGTTACACTGGGTCTTCTGTTTTGGATCAGCTGATCTTACGTACTAAGCATTACGTTGATCACTTCGGTTAGCATTCAGTGAAGCGATAGAGGGGCGATTTTCACACAGCTGAACAGCTCGTCATCCTCATTACACACCCTGTGATAGATGCGGCCAGATCGTTGATTGTTGTCGAGCTATAGACCCAGGAACATGACCACATCAACAAAGTGCTAGTTGCTAAAAATTCTCTTTCATTCCGTTTTTCGCAAACGAAAGCCAATAGTTATAAGATGAAATCTACCAAAGAATAGGCGGAGGTTACGCAAATAATCTTATAAATGATGATGTTGTGCATAAATTTAAAGACATCAGTTGCGGACTTGCGGAGTCGTTGTGATCCATGGCAACTCATCCTCACAGTGCAGGTGCAGTTGATCCATGGCAACTCATCCTCACAGTGCAGGTGCAGTTGATCCATGGCAACTCATCCTCACAGTGCAGGTGCAGTTGATCCATGGCAACTCATCCTCACAGTGCAGGTGCAGTTGATCCATGGCAAGTCATCCTCACAGTGCAGGTGCAGTGATCCATGGCAACTCATCCTCACAGTGCAGGTGCAGTTGATCCATGGCAACTCATCCTCACAGTGCAGGTGCAGTTGATCCATGGCAACTCATCCTCACAGTGCAGGTGCAGTTGATCCATGGCAACTCATCCTCACAGTGCAGGTGCAGTTGATCCATGGCAACTCATCCTCACAGTGCAGGTGCAGTTGATCCATGGCAACTCATCCTCACAGTGCAGGTGCAGTTGATCCATGGCAACTCATCCTCACAGTGCAGGTGCAGTTGATCCATGGCAACTCATCCTCACAGTGCAGGTGCAGTTGATCCATGGCAACTCATCCTCACAGTGCAGGTGCAGTTGATCCATGGCAACTCATCCTCACAGTGCAGGTGCAGTTGATCCATGGCAACTCATCCTCACAGTGCAGGTGCAGTTGATCCATGGCAACTCATCCTCACAGTGCAGGTGCAGTTGATCCATGGCAACTCATCCTCACAGTGCAGGTGCAGTTGATCTGCTGCTCCAGAAAATCTTGTATCACCCGCTATACAACCGCTATAAACCTGACTTGGTAATTAGTATCTTAGACACTCTTCTCCAAAGTATGGAAAATGACTTGGGGGTCAGCTCTTCCAATGAATGGGGAACACCAAAACAACGTCATAGTCATCTTTAAATCATTTGGCGACATCATTCTATGAAGAGAGTTTTGATAGGCTGGCCCATTGATTTGAAAAATGCCTTAACTTTCAAGGTAATGATGTTGATCAACATGAGTGTAATTAACTTTCAAAGATAACATTTCTCTTTTATAATACATACGTCTTTCATTAATGGCCTATCAGATGTTGAGGAAGATTACTCTTGTAGATTTCAAGGCTGGTTCAATCGAAATGATAATTCATTGTAATTGGATAGCTACATCACAAAATATGATCACAGTGTGTAGAAAATGAAAAATTATTCAAAAAAAGTACTTCTAATCAATAGAGACATTACTGGGGATAAGATTCTTATTGAACGATTCCATAACATTTTTTCTAATAAATTTGTTCTCAGCTAATCATATCAATAATATACTCATGAGCTGAATCACACTGTACTGATAATAGATATTCTGTGATCACAGTACATTATAGATAGAGCTTCATCATAAATACTGGAATGTCGATACACAAAAAATACGAAAGATGCGCCAAAGAGGAGGAATGAGAGACAAATGTAGAAGATTGAGTCGAGAAAGGAGACCCAAACCGATTTCCCTATTCCCTCAGTAAGATAAATATTTATGCTGTAGAACCAACTCGTCTCACTCCACTTTCCATTCCACACGCTTTCCTCGTCAAGTGTCCTATGTTTTGGAGTGTGAAAGAAGAAGAAGAAGAAAAAAAAGAAGAAGTAAAAGGGAAAGAATAATTAAAAGTTTATAGTTTGTTGAGAAATATCGGAAACTTGGGAAAGAAACGGGAAGATAGTAGCAGTAGACAGCTTAGAGAAGAGGGAAGACGAACTGCGGGAGAAAGAGTATAAGAAAGGAGAAGTTAGTATGAGGTTGACGAAAACGGTGTGGAGTAGGAAGTTAATGATTGGAGAAGTGGGGGAGAAGAAAGCGAGAAAGAAGAGAAAACGTACAGCGAGGGAGTTATTAGTTAAAACAGCAAGAAGAGAATGAATTGTGGAGGAATAATTAGAAGAAAAAGATGGAAAATAGGAAGAAAAGATAAATGAGATGACAATTATTGAAGATTTCAAGACGTAGTAGAGAGAAAATGGAGGTAGGTGCTTGAGAAGTGAAAATCTGTACGATATAAGCAAAAAAGAAGGATAGATGGAAAAAAAGAGAAAAATGAGAATAATGTAGAGGAGAATGGTTGGACAAGAAACTGAGCCCCACACAATCGCAGCCAGACTATAATAGCGATAGGCGGAGTGTCGTCTGCTACCCCGTCAACTCAACAGCCATAGCCTTCTGTATCTAATGTGAGAATCATGCAAATATATCAGCGCTGCAAGTGAAAAGCATTCGCTGGCGACAAAATTTATCTGCAAAAATTCGATTTAGATCAGACTGCAGCTCTTAGAGTAGGTTCAGTCACAAGGAAATTAGTAGAAGAAAAACATGAAATTTTCATGACAATATCAATACAGTAAATATTTTTCTATGCAGAAAAGTCCATTCAATGTTCACCGTCATTAATCGTGATCACGGTTAAATATTATTCCATTAAATGAATCTTCAACTGTACCACAGGATATATTTTGAGATGAGATAATTGGAAGTCAGATCCAATGAATTTGTTAAGAGAATAGAATAAAATTGAGATCTATTTTTCAACTTAATATCCATGTAGATCAGTGGTTCTCAATAGGTGGTCCGCGGAAGCTTCGCGAGGAGTCCAATGAAAGAAAAAATGATGTTTTAAGCTTTATTAGTGTTTTTGGAATTATCTGTATTGCTATTGAAATACAATCAATTCCCTTTTTTTCAAAATGTTATACCGAACTCATCGTACGTTCAAAATATATGTTTCCAATCGGTGAAAGGAAAGTTTCAAATAAGCATTGTAATAAAATAGGATTATAAAGTTTGATTTGAATCCTAATGACGGATTTGTACCACGTGATGTAGTTGACCAATCAAAAGCGTGACAGTCAATGGCCAAACTGTCTTCATATCATAGTAACTGTAGTTAATGGTGGAGAAACTCATCAAAGTATCTAACTATTAAATAAATATTGTGTGGCACACCCACACTTCTTTGATTGCAATGAAAATATTTTTTTCCAATATTTCAATTTTAAGATAGATCAAGTGAAAAATATGAATAGTGGAACTTTTTATAGAAACACATAATAACTATGGGCCAATATTACTAGTCCAATCAATATATGCATGGAAAAGGAGCTGTGCTTGCAATATAATTATATTTTGATACAAAGGAGCAATAATTACGTAAGAATACATAAGTCCTGAACCATTTCCCGATGGGGAATCTATTCTTGAGTTTGTTCCAAACATATATCCCTACACAAAATAAACGTCAATATCCACATTGAAAGCGTATCTTGTGAACTATTTCAGATAAAAATTCAAAATCTATTGGAGGTTGAGAAGAATTTTCATCTCTTTTGAACCCAATAAAAATACATTCAATTTCAATTGTGTGCCTTTCGCTAAACATTCAGCAGCAGTGGCGCAGTTGTGTGCCTGCACTTTTTAAAAGATGATAAAGAAGATAATTTTGAATAAAATTTAGAATTTAGAAATAGGCCGACACATCTAGAAAATACCTGAGTCTATACCTAATTCATGCAGGTGAACGGGCTAGAGTCAAGAAAACTTCAATTAATCTTGCCATGCCTGATTTATTAGGTTTATACTATAGGATAACACTACAATTTGAAATAATTGAAAAATACAAACAGCTTCAATGAACATTGGCAACTAAAATCGAACAACAGAAACAACAATTTCATGTTACTTTGGTGACATTCTTCATCTGATTCGGGGGCGCATTACTATCCCCGATTAGATAGCAATACGTCACAAAACCAAACAATATCAGTCATCAAATAACAAGTTAATTTCAACATGGAATAACTCAAGAAAGAAAAGCCCGTTGAACCCAAGTTTCGTCGATAGTAACCCATATAACCCATTTCATAATAATTTTGAATCCCCACTTTTGATTGACATTCTCGAATGAACCTTTGTTTCACTACACTGCACTTTCGTTGGTCTGTACGTTGCTTTATCGTCGGGGTTACAGTACCTTGTTTTTGGCGGTGAGCTTTTACCGGTTGAATTTGGCTTGACGGCGACGTCCTCTTACGTCCCTAGACCTGTCGTCTGAACGGGTGTCTTGAAGCGGTGTTACATAAAGTTGCGGAACTAAAGGGGTGGTAGTACAAGAAGTTGGTTTGGGGACACACATGAACCGCTGTAAATAAATGTATTACAGCATTAATTTCTAACTCTTCCTACAATTCATCAAAAGCTAAAACAGGAGTTATCTATTGATTACAATTAATTAAATTCTCTCATTCTATTTGAATCCTCATTTTATATAGATTTTTATCTTTGAACTACTGATTCTTTGTATCAGAATTAATGGATCTTTCTTCACAAATAATTCAAAAGTTCTGTTATAATTTAGTAAATTAGCATTCAGTTAAAAGCCTTAACGCCATGAGAAAACACAGTCAGAAAAATATAAAATTGAGTCTTAAACTCAATATGAACATAATCTTGAAAATTTCATTCCAATTTAAAGGCTATCTTCCTGACTTCCAGCAATACTCTATGATAATATATTTCCAGAAACAATAACTGAAATGTAATGTAACTGAAAACTTTCTATACTTCTTTAGAAAAAATTTATAAGTATCTTCCATCACTAATAAAATCAAAAGGATTATTCTCAATCAAAATTATTAACTTGAACAATAACAGGCTTTGTTGATAGAATACTCTTTGATTGAAGTTTCAATTAATTAAATTCCCTAAATTATATTTAACCTTATTTAACGTACCTTAGCGGTTATTTGGAGAAACAATTATTTGTACATGAAGAAGAAACACAATTAAACTTTTCAGGACATGGCACTACTAGAAAATTTAAACTTCAATAAAAATAAAACTAGCTCCGACATTGACTAATGAAATAAACTTGCCCAAAAAGGGCGAAACATAATGACTACATCTTTACTCTCGTAGTGCTCCTAGCAAAGTGTCCTCTGAAACGTAATCTGGTCTCGCGACTGGGGAATCCCCCCCACTACTGTATTTAGAAAGTGGTCTCCTATTGGGCGAAGGGAATCAATTTGACCAATTGTCGCATGGCTTCTAGAGCCTTTGGACCAAATAGTAACTGCAAAATCGGTAGTTTGTTATAATTTCAATGCTTGCTGTTTTCCAGCTTATCGCACTTTATGTCGCGACAGGAAGGCTAAGTTCTAGAGATAATTCCATAATCTACATTCCTCGACGACTCGGAGCCACAATTTTTAAATATCTATCATGGGAAACTCGAAGTCATGGTCGTTCATAATAGAGAGAGAAAATAATTTATTTCGCTAACTCACTTACAATAATGGCTCTAGTCTATTGCGTATTAAATTTACTATTATAACTTGGGAAAAGGCCTGAATTAAAGAGAGTGCTCGGCACACTCCCCCTCCTTACGGTGTGAAACACGCAAAAAGAAATCTAATCAGGATATGTTACCATAGAGGCATTCTGTATGATTTGGAGAGTCGAATTTCTGGATTGATAGTAGGATCCAATTTGAAGCGGGCCCTCTTCAAAAGAAATCTCTTCAATCATTCCGAAATTCAGCAAAATGTATAACTAATTGAGATTTGTGGCAAGAGTCTTTAAAACTGTGGCAAGAGTCAGGACAAAACAATATGGACGTGTCCACCTTTTAAGTAGGTACTAAAGACGGACCGAGTATAATAATCTTGAATACTTCAATCACTTTATTGAGTCCCTGGTTATTTTCTTGGCAAACTCTAACAAGGGAAAACGCTTAAAAGACATCATAGTTTTAATTGGTTCTATGTTACTCTGTTGTTGTAAAATATGAAGCTCATTGATTATAATAGTAAAGGATGAAACCTTTTCACTCTGCTGAATGTATTGAAATCTAACTATCATTACTAAAGAGTTGAGAGTGCAACATATTTTTAACAATATAAAGCAATTCAGTAGGCAATACTATTCTACATAGGCTACGATTCAAAGATAGACTAATAATGGTTGAAACTGCAACGCTAGCGAGCCATCGGAGAGCAATGACACACGCTTGATGTACATTCCGTAGCTATGAAACTTTTCTATCCATTATTATATTCCAGCAGGAAATCTCTATCACTGAATTTTATTAAAGTGAACTAAAACGGAATCAGTTGAACTGAATGAACCTATGATAAGATTATAATTATATTAATCACAGAAGGTAAACTAATAAAGAATAGGGATATCAACAAAATAATATGAAATATAAAGCGAATAGAATATAAAATATGAGGTCTTAGACATTATTCTTATTATTTTATGAATGAGAATATATTTCATCTATATGTACTAACTCCTAACTATGCGAATGTATAATTCTTAACTATGAATGGATGAGTATTAAGCTATTGAAAATGGGTATAGTATAGAATATTATGATAAATCGTCTTATGCTAAATAACTTATTATTATTAGAGACATCACATACATACATTGCTACATAGGATATTATGACTGTTGATAACTTCAAAAATTGATAATCACCCGATTTACCAAACAATCAATTATCTACTACTGTGGGAAAACTGTACAATCATTTCATTTACCGCGAGTATGCAGCCGATCAATGAAATAAAATTAAACCTAATTCACCTACCTAAATATATTTAAGACTACGAGGTTAATAACATAATTTAATGACTAATCTAGTTGCGCAAGTTATTTACATTCCGGAATTTCTTCTATATACATTATATTGTCACGTAACAAAATCTTTGACTAATAAACCCTTCATGAACCCGTAATGAATCCTTCTAACAAATACGGTAAATATCTTTATCATAACTCCTTCTCTCTTTTCTCCTTCTCATTCATTAGGAATCATCTCGTTGAGTGTATAGAGACAAGGCTATAGAGTGGCGCCATACTCACAAAAACTTATCCAATTATAACTCGCGACAAAAAATCTTGTCTTCAATAGACTGATCTGTTTCCTATTTTTTCCTGATCTGTTTCGGATATTTTTCAACATGACTCAAGCGTGATTTTGCATTCTACAGTCATGAGAAAAACACTTTTCATTATAATATTCTAGTAGGAAACCTCTACGACAGAACGCTAGTCAAAACAAAACTATGATCGAGTGCCAGGCTATGATCTACAATAATAATTCTGTATTTCGCTTCTCACTAGAGTATTGTCATTTTCTCACTGCCTACAACTTCAACTAGATAAAATGACTCGACAGCGATCATGGTTATTTATCTCAAACTCAAAGTATGTGACATTTTCTCAAAACACTGGAAGCATAGGCTACTATTACACTATTACTGATTCTCAAGTTCACTGACATTTTCAACCTTACTGGAGCCTCACATATTTCTCAACAATAAACTTCATATCCAACTAGTTTCAATTACTCTACTAGATCTTAAAATATCTCAACTTATTCACATGGAAAACTCTCTCACTCTTCCTTCTCCGTTTTCCTTTGAATTAGACCAAGACTCCTACATCAGTTCACCCGGCATTTAACTACTACTGGCCAAGATAAGATTTCTACTATACTGTTAATTACTTTAATTTAATTTTCCCAACAAAATTCTATTTCCTTTTGACACGAATTTTCCTACCTATTTCTACTTTATATCCCCATTAAATTTTTAATCAACCTTTCAACACTCAACTACAGAATAATTTAAACTCATGCTTAACTCAAAAGATTTTCCCTTTTTATTTCAAATTCAACTAGAAGAATTTCACTGTTAATTTTATTTTAATTTAACCCGTTCAGTAGTGTTCCAATATTTATTTCTACTTCCACTGATAACCATTTTAACATTACCTAGGTACTCGAAAAGGTTTCTCTGTTATTTTATTTGTATACCTTAACTAATCACTTTAAATATTCATTGTCTAAAACCTTCAATTTTCGTTACCATACCAAATTTCTAAGCAACTTTAAACTCAATAATACCCCTTTTTTTTACTAATTATTACTTGTGTTTTTGCGGCTGACTTTCCTACCAAACATTAACGAACCTTTTGACTGGGCTTCCCTAAACTGCAGTACGCTGATTGTTTTCCTTACAATCACTACGAAGACTCACTAAATATTCTAGATTTCGGTTTACGTTATTCTACTGACGAGCCCCATAACTCTCGAATGAACCAGACCGTTTACTAGATACAAAAAAATCTTAGCTCACACCATCTTCGGTGCCTTTCGCTAAAATTATACAATTCCACCATACAAATTTGCAAGGTTAGTCACAGCTAAATTCCTTGATTTGTTACATGGACAACTTTCGGGCAGTGCTCCGTTCTCTCTGGACATGGACCTACACTCGCGCCGATTACCTAAATTCAACAACAACACACATAGGCAGGACATCCCCTTGTCCTCCTCTAAATCTTGAGTCTCAACTAAACAAACAAAAAAATTCCCCACAGTCTACAGGAAACGTTACCAACACAACGGATCTTTACACTATCACTACGCATGCCTACCGCAAAAATCACACCAAAAAAAAAAAATCTCCAATAATAAAACTGATTCACCTTTTCGAGAATAAACATTACTGATAAAGGGACTTAACAACCTCATCTCAATCAACTTATCTTTATACAAATTCCCAAGGATTTGATCATCGTTTCAACTTTAATCTACAATATCTAATTATTTAGTTTAAACATCTATGAAGGCCAATTAAACTATTCAAAAGTGCTTATCAACAATAACTAATCAAAGGGTTTCCTATTTATTCTCTGCTTACCTTCAATTTACCTAAACTTTTCAAAAGTTTTCCCTATTTTCCCTAAACATTCTCCCATAATAATTTCCGAATTTTCCTAATTTACTTGGGTTGTTCTTTAAAATCTCAATATTCACTTTCACTACTACTATACTATGATGATACTCAAGTACCCGATGCGTGAGACCAGAATACGTACGTTGACATTACAATAATTTCTATCATCATTCACGGAATTACAGAATGCAAAAATTTATTCAGCACTTAGAATAAGTTGTTTTTCACCTATGCTAGTTTCTTCTACTAATTTTTATTCTACCGTTAAACCTTTAATTTGTCAATAATCAATTTCAATATAAAGTTTTAGAATACTTTCAACTTAAGCATCAATGATACTTGACTTTATCTTTAAGCACTTCTAAGATTATCATTTTAATGGTTTAACATAACTGAATAACTTTCCTGTTTCATCTACAATTATTTAAACTTCAGAAAAATTGGAGTAGCAACTATAAATTATTCATTCAACTCCAAACCTAAAATATTGACAGTTAACACGTTCACAGAATGAATTATTAAGTATAGACTCAGAAAAATTGATCTAGTATTATTAGAGTAAGTTATGAAAAATTTAATATTTTTAGAAAATTTGAATTCCAGAGATTTAAATATCTCTAGACAGCAGAGTCGGCGCAGTTGTGTGCCTGGACTTTTTTAAAGATGATAAAGAAGATAATTTTGAATAAAATTTAGAATTTAGAAATAGGCCGACACATCCAGAAAATACCTGAGTCTATACCTAATTCATGCAGATGAACGGGCTAGAGTCAAGAAAACTTCAATTAATCTTGCCATGCCTGATTTAATAGGTTTATACTATAGGATAACACTACAATTTGAAATAATTGAAAAATACAAACAGCTTCAATGAACATTGGCAACTAAAATCGAACAACAGAAACAACAATTTCATGTTACTTTGGTGAAATTCTTCATCTGATTCGGGGGCGCATTACTATCCCCGATTAGATAGCAATACGTCACAAAACCAAACAATATCAGTCATCAAATAACAAGTTAATTTCAACATGGAATTACTCAAGAAAGAAAAGCCCGTTGAACCCAAGTTTCGTCGATAGTAACCCATATAACCCATTTCATAATAATTTTGAATCCCCACTTTTGATTGACATTCTCGAATGAACCTTTGTTTCACTACACTGCACTTTCGTTGGTCTGTACGTTGCTTTATCGTCGGGGTTACAGTACCTTGTTTTTGGCGGTGAGCTTTTACCGGTTGAATTTGGCTTGACGGCGACGTCCTCTTACGTCCCTAGACCTGTCGTCTGAACGGGTGTCTTGAAGCGGTGTTACATAAAGTTGCGGAACCAAAGGGGTGGTAGTACAAGAAGTTGGTTTGGGGACACACATGAACCGCTGTAAATAAATGTATTACAGCATTAATTTCTAACTCTTCCTACAATTCATCAAAAGCTAAAACAGGAGTTATCTATTGATTACAATTAATTAAATTCTCTCATTCTATTTGAATCCTCATTTTATATAGATTTTTATCTTTGAACTACTGATTCTTTGTATCAGAATTAATGGATCTTTCTTCACAAATAATTCAAAAGTTCTGTTATAATTTAATAAATTAGCATTCAGTTAAAAGCCTTAACGCCATGAGAAAACACAGTCAGAAAAATATAAAATTGAGTCTTAAACTCAATATGAACATAATCTTGAAAATTTCATTCCAATTTAAAGGCTATCTTCTTGACTTTCAGCAATACTCTATGATAATATATTTCCAGAAACAATAACTCAAATGTAACGTAACTGAAAACTTTCTATACTTCTTTAGAAAAAATTTATAAGTATCTTCCATCACTAATAAAATCAAAAGGATTATTCTCAATCAATATTATTAACTTGAACAATAACAGGCTTTGTTGATAAAATACTCTTTGATTGAAGTTTCAATTAATTAAATTCCCTAAATTATATTTTAACTTATTTTACGTACCTTAGCGGTTATTTGAAGAAACAATTATTCGTACATGAAGAAGAAACACAATTAAACTTTTCAGGACATGGCACTACTAGAAAATTTAAACTTTAATAAAAATAAAACTAGCTCCGACATTAACTAATGAAATAAACTTGCCCAAAAAGGGCGAAACATAATGACTACATCTTTAATCTCGTAGTGCTCCTAGCAAAGTGTCCTCCGAAACGTAATCTGGTCTCGCAACTGGGGAATCCCCCCCACTACTGTATTTAGAAAGTGGTCTCCTATTGGGCGAAGGGAATCAATTTGACCAATTGTCGCGTGGCTTCTAGAGCCTTTGGACCAAATAGTAACTGCAAAATCGGTAGTTTGTTATAATTTCAATGCTTGCTGTTTTCCAGCTTAGTCAATTTCAATGTAGAAACGAAGTTATGTTGATGTGAATTACCAGATGTTTCAGAATCTGTGATATCGATCCGGGGAAAAAACAGACAAGTCAACTTGTCTGGTTTGTTACATCTTCACCATTCAATATTGAAAAGTATTGGACTGTGTAAAACCTGACAAGTCAAGTAGCTGGCTCTCAATAAAATTAAAATAGTATGATATTATAGTATTAATAGTATTAATAGTATTGATAGTACAATATTAATAGTATGATATTACTATGGTAAATCATATTCAAATAATACTAGACGTTTTCTCCAATACATTTGACCTTTATCTTGAACATTTCATATTTTTGCGGGCTATTTTTGGATAGAATGGTGCTATTCACAATAGATTCATATGGCATTTGATTATATTTGGCGGGCCACCAGCTATTATTGTACTTTCAGATGCTTTAAGGTTAGATTAGAATCATTCTTTATTATCGTGGTGGGATGTTGATGATTTAGTATATCTATCTAAGTTATTATTTTGCACAAGCTGAAGAGATGTTGCCAAGAACAGAACGAATATTGAAATTGATTCATATTCAAGTACCGGACTCAAATAGGCTTACTGAAATTGATTCAGTTTCTCAAAAGGATGCAACTTCTATCGATGGAGATCCAAACAGAAAAGAGGTAAGCTATGTATGTTCATACTGTTTTAATATTAGGTAATCAAATTAATTTATTGTTTCATGTTCAATTAATAATTAGATCTAAGTTAATCTGTGAAGAAGGTTCACTAGAACTGAAAGCACAACCATCTCGAAGGTGAGTTTTAACTCACCTTAAAAAATCCTACTGAACTTGCTGTTGTGAAAAGTGATAAAAAGCGATGAATTAATTCATAAGTTGTTATGGTAGGCACTGTGGGCATCTTGCGATGTCTACTTCTTCTTACTTTGGTGGCATTTTACCCAAAAAGTTTTAATGTTCTTGTCAACACAAGAACATTAATTTTTTTTGCGTAATTTGCTACCAAAGTAAGCAGAAGTAGACATCGCAAGATACTGTTTGAAATGATAGAAAAGCTCAGTTTGAGAGTCCATTTACAAATTAAACTACCGTATTACTTTTATACTATCTACATCATGATGAAACAGTCAATTTGTTCCTGCCAATGAACCATTTTCACAAATCAAGCATATATAGGCCTATTATTCATAAGAGTCTGAACTGTTCTACAAAAAACTAATTTGAAGAAATTTGAATGAGAATGATTTTAAAAAACGAATGCTGATAAATGTCTGTTTTTTTTGTTACAGGCTGATGAAGACCACTCTGATGTTTCGGATGACATTTTTGATGGAATGGACGATTCAGACACAGACCCAACATGGGAACCCCATCAAGAAAAGGAAAATTGGGAAGCGGATCAAGAGGATCTAGATAGTTTGTCAATAGAACATGTTCCAGCAGAGCCAGGTAAGGCTGTTGAGTCTATTGTTTTCAACAAAAAAAATCGTAATGTGAAAAATAAAGGGGCAAGAAAACTGATTGCATCTAGAAAATTGGCAAGAAATTCAGGACAAGCTTACACTACTTCAAAAGGGAAGGAGAAAAAAGCAAGATGCATGAAACCCTTGCATGACTGTAGAATGAAATTAAAAATGAATTGACTGAGGAAATCAGAAAAAATATATTTGAAGACTACTGGAAGGCTGCTACATATGAACGGCGGGTCGCATATGTATCAAATCACATCAGTTTACAAGATGTAATCTCAAGTCGTAAGAGAGATGTTCCTGAAGACAAACGAAAATACAGATTGATTACAGCTTTGTACTATTTGGATGTAAATATGATGAAAATTCAAGTTTGTAAAGCATGTTTTACAGCAACATTAGGTGAAAGCAAAGCATTTATAGACTACACTATTGAGAAGAAACGTGCAAAGTCTTCTGGTATTGTAGAACTAGCTGATAATAGAGGTAAGGAACCACCAAAAAATGCTATAAGTGAGGAGCAAAAAGCCATTGCAAGAGAGCACATTAACAAATTCAGTTTATTTATTGAAGCTTTTCAGTTTATCTTTTGATAGTTTGACACCTTGTGAGACCGGATTCCCTGCCTATGAATCACACTATACAAGACAACGAACTTCAAAAAAGTAACTCCAATCTCATTTGAATCTCACAATTATGTACAATATGTATAGGGAGGAAAATCCAAACAATTTCATTTCAAAAACTCTGTACAATGATATTTTCCATTCACTGAATTTATCTTTCAAAAAGCCTAAGAAAGATACGTGCGCAAAATGTGATTTTCTATCACTGGAGATCAAGCTAGGACATGTTGATAAAGAGACAGAGCTCAATCAACATCTTGCTGATGCAGATTTAGCATATGCTAGTAAAAAAGAAGATAAACTTGCTGCTTCCAATGACAATTCCAAAAAGGTTTTCACTTTTGATCTCCAACAATGTCTTGCCACACCCTACCTTGAAACATCTGTAATGTTTTATAAACGTCAGTTATGGATGTATAACTTGACAATCCATGACTGTACAACAAAGCAGGCTCACTGCTATATGTGGCATGAGGCAATAGCCAAAAGGGGCTCGAACGAAATTGCTTCTTGCCTCTATCACTTCCTCAAAAGTCAACCTGAGCATGTCAAAGATGTGACATTCTATTCTGACACTTGTGGTGGGCAGAACAGAAATACTGTTGTGGCTGCTATGTTCACCACTTTCTTAACAATGAGGTGACCTCTATAGCAACAATTAAACATAAATTTCTTATCAGTGGCCACTCTCACATGGAATGTGACTATGATCACTCAGCAATTGAGCGTCAAAAGAAAAAAACAAGTGTGGTGATTGCACATCCCAGGGACTGGTACCAGCTGGTCAGATCCACATCAAAGAATTTTGTTGTGGTTGAAATGGACCAGAAACTTTTTTATGATTTCTCAAACATTTTGAAGAATGAACTAGTAGTGAGACATAAGAATGACAAAGGTGAAACAATGAACTGGCTAAAAGTTAGACTAACACTTTACACTAAACAGTTTGGTTTATTGGAATATAGTGAGTCTCTTTCTGTAGAAGAGTTCATTGAAATTAGTTTCAAACGAAGAGGTCATGCAAATCCAAAGGTATCTTTGAAACTTTGCTATGTGGGACCATGTCCTATTTCAAAAGAGAAAAAGCAAGACTTGCTTTCGGCATTGAAGTTTATTGACCCATTGTTCCATCCCTTCTACGAGAATCTTATAACAGATCAGAACAGTGAAACCATCGATCCAGACCTTGAATGTGTTGAGTATGTGGAAGAAGAAGTAGAAGAAGAACCCAGAAACAAGAAAAAAAAGTTTTGAGACATCTCAAATGAAAAAATTTCTTATTACATAGCTTTTATTCAGATTTTCTGTAATTTATATCGAATAAACTCAATTTATATCTAATATAAACTGGTCTTCTCACATAATTTTTCCCTTCCTTTCAGAATAGAAGGATATTATTAATGGAAATATCTTCAGTTAAAAACAAGACAAGTCACGAATTGATATGTTCATAACCAGATAAGTCAGCACACAATTTTCATTTAATCAATTTGTATGGATTGACTTTTCATGGTGAACTTGTAAACATTCCCAATTCACTCTATTCGAATGAGTTGAACATCAGTTGAACTTCAAATTAATATCCTGATCATACACAGAAGAGTAAACTTGCTTTTTGCTCTCCTGAAAAATGTCTTTTTTTGACTTGTCGGGTTTTTTACAGAAGGTAGTGCATTATCATCATCACTACTATCGTAGGTTTAACAGCTGACTTGAGAGTACAATTTTATTTCAGACTGAGATGAAACAAAATCTTGCTCGCAATTTCTTCCACACTTTCTTTCACTTTCCATCACACTTCCAAAAATACTTTTACTGGCATAATCTCACTCATTCTTTCATCCTATTTTTCTATTACACTCTTTTCGCTCTCCATACATTCTTATTTCACCTCCCTTTCTTTTTTATCCTCTCACCGTATTTCCATCTCTCATTCTCTGACACTCGCTTAATTCCGCTCGCTCAATCCCTCTCAACGTCTCTCAGTCCTTTATCATATCTCTCTCTTCGCTCTGTTGCTCACTCGTCCACTCGACTTGGCTCTGCTGAATATTCCGAGCGGGTGCTTTGCCATGCAAATTTCGTCACCGCCGCACCACTGATAAGAAAACAAGAAGTCGCGAACATCCCTTAATGATCTCTCCACAGTGCATTATATCTCGCCCCCCCCCACCCCTTACCACCTCTCCGCGCCCTCTCATCCTCCAAAAAATAATTATCAGCCCAAACAAACAGACAAGAGGGCTGCTGCATGTTTTTAATGGCCTCTTCTCCTATAGAAGACCCCCCCCCTACCGGTTATGCGACAAACTTCCGGATCATCCTCTCTCGTGCCTGTTTTAATCTTATCGCACAACTTTTTTCATAATTCACACAGCTGGTGAACTTGTGGACTTGAAGTGGGATCATTATCGCGTTAAGAGGGCGGAAAACTGGATTTCACCAACTTACAACAGATAGATGTATGTTGTGGATTGATTGTTGATAGGTTTAAATTTATCAATTTCCTACATACATAGAGGAAGCTTGAACAGAAGAACGGGTTCGAATGAAGTTGAACAAACCAATGGATTTGATATTTTCAAAGGAAAAGAAAGAAGGAATCGAGGTCTACAGAAATGTATAAATTCACCTTCTTATTGTTCAATTACAGTCGATAATGTTATATTTATGTTATTACTATTATTTTACCACTCAGATTGTTATTGTATTTGAAATATGCTTATAATATTGTTCTCTCGATTGAGGGGGTGTATCAATAAATATGAATTAGAAAAAATCAAATTTCTCTCTCTCTCTACAAAAATAAGTCAATACACAAAAGCTTCCATTCATTTAATTTATTGGAGCTTCACGCATTCTTCTGAGGCTATCTACGTTGATAAGAACAAGAGAATACATGAACAGAGACGAGAAGTCGATTGCAAAAATGGACCCAATCAAAAATTCTGAAGACGCAGTGTTGGCACAAGACTGGGAAGGCAGGTTGTTTCCATTTCATTGTCTATTGACGCTTTATCGTTGATTCCTTCAGGCGTTTTTCTTCCGTTGTTCGTGGATGTTGTGAGGGAGTAGTGGAGGAACAAGGGAAGAGGAGGATGATGGGGTGGTGATGAGGAAGGACAAGGGAGAGAATTTTGTTATTCGGAAGGCGAAGTCGAACAATACAAGAGGGTGGCAAAAGAAAATGATGAATCTTCGTGAGGAGCTCGGGAAAAGAGGTGGATGGAAGATAGTTATTTGAAGAATGAGAACAAGTGGAAGAGTGAGAGGGGTGAGAGAGAATTACGTGTTGGTAAAAGAGATGAAGCTATATGAGTAGGAAGCCGCCCGTTATTACAGCAGTCGATTTTTCCCCTGTCTCAGTTCTTTCTTTTCAATCCAGATAAGTTAATTCCGCGTCAATTGCCAGCTATTTTTATCGAAGGGCGCAATATTGTAGGGTCTTCCCTAATACCAAATGTGCCCACCTTCAAGGGCGAGAAGGTAACCGAAGTCAAAAGGAGCAAATCACAGAAGTGGAAATAATCGCTTCTGACTCGTTGACAATGCAACACCACTGTTTCACCTTCGATGTTATTATTTCTTTGAATTTCATTCGTTCACTTGTTTTAAACCGCGAAGATGACGTTTCATAACGACAAGAGTGTAATGAAGCAAAAAGCTGGCTTTTAGCAATATGTCAAAGTTGATTTATTCTGGGGTTTAGAGATGTCAATCAAAGGGATCAGTTGTTGTGACTAGTAAGGCAATTCATTCTTGATATTGGACTTCAGATCTCTTAGAACGCATTTTTTCGATTTAGAGAATGTTAAAATTAAAGCTGTACAAAATGATTGGACCTTCCTTAGTTTGTACCTGCATTATTCTTGATTCAGGACTCTTCATTGTTGTTTCTATACATTGAGTAATCCACGAAATGTTTCCAGCACAATAACAAAATTTCCAGAGCGTAGATAATTAATCGTAGAATTTTTACATAGCCTAATTTGAATAAATTGAACATGAATCAAGCTCAGATCAAATGAGATCATCTTGCAATGACATTTCATTGCCTTTGTTCGGTATGATACAGTGCTACATTATTCCTGAATTATGGAATTTGTTGATGAGAACATAGTTACAATGAGGCTTTCAAAAGTACAGTTTAGAATTTCTAAATAGAGCAATGCATATTTACATACTGGAGAACCCAAAAAGTGATTAGTAGTATAATAGGTACAAGGTGCACCAGAGAATAGAATAGAATAGAATAGAATGTTTAATTCGCCAAAATTACATAGTTACAAAACATGAATGATACATACAAAATGCATAAATAAAAATGTAAATTATAATACATCTAAATGATTTAGCACAGTCAGCAAAGTTAAACTTGTGTGCTAGCTGTGAGTTCACAAAGCAAACAGTACGAAGTAGCCTATAGCAATACTGAAAAATGGAAAAAAATATATACCTATATAATAAATATTATAGTAATATTGTAATATTATAGAGAAACTTACTTATTTAAACAAATCCTATACAATGAATTGGTCGTGTAGAGTGGTAAGAGGGTGTGCATCTGGAGGGGGGAGTGTCCAAGTTTATCCTCCCTCAAGAGTAAATTAGCCTTCATGCTTTGGTCTAGAGAGCAGCGGGCCTTCGCAGTTGATATCTTCTTTTCTAATGGTCGATTACCTTCCACGCTCTATTTGAAATTCCACCTCACAGATTCGTTCCTGGCCATAATTTGTCACAAAGTAAAATTGTGACGGGAAAATATGTTGCTAAATAAATATTAATATTATTAAAAGACACTTGGCTATCAGCAAGCTAGCTGACCGCGGAGATAAGGAGGGTACCGATGGCGCACCATCTTCCGCGCATTGAGAGGATTCTTACCGCCTCTTGCGGCGGCGCATCTCCCCTCTACTTTGGGAGAGTATTTAAACGCCGGACGAGCTCCTTGCCATAGCTCCCATACTCCCAACTGAAATCCAATTAGCTATCAGTGAGTGTCGTAGCACTTGTAAACGTTGGCAGATCACACGAGCTCCTGCTGACAAATACGCATTCAATAGAGCATCTCACAAATGCTCTCAACTTCTTAAACTCCATCGCTTGCAATCCTGGGAAGGATATCTAACATCTTTGCCATCCCACTCAGCCTGGCAAGCTACCCGAAAACTTCTCAGGAAACAACCCCCAACCTCACCACTTGAGAGCCCAAATGGGCTTATCTTCTCAGAACAAGAGAAAGCGGATGAGTTTGCCTCCCACCTGCAAATTCACTTTTCAAACCCACTCATTCCCCATAGTCAAGAGCTCAACTCCCACTTTAATAAAATAGTCGACAGTGTATTAGAAACAGTGCAAGACCAAACCCCAAATAACCTCCCATTCTTTACAATGGGAGATATAACAACCGCACTTAAAAATACCAATCCAAAAAAGGCCCCAGGCCTTGATGGTATTTCAGGGAAGGCCATCTTCAATGCGCCACCAGAACTAGCCCAACACCTGCTTGTAATTTTCAATTCCATTCTGAACACCCAACACTTCCCCTCAGAATGGAAAAAGAGCAAATTATTCCTGCTCCTAAAGCCAGGAAAACGCTCCACCCTACCATCCAGCTACAGGCCCATCTCCATACCCTGCTTTTTCTCAAAGCTTTTTGAGAAAATGTTTCTGGAGAAACACATCAGAGATACGCTAGATAGTGTGATTAGGCCAGAGCAGTTTGGATTTCGTGCAAGTTGTTCAACAACTCTGCAACTAATGAAATTCTGCTCTCAATTATCAGACTCTTTCAACAAGAAAGAGCACGTCGCTGCCGTCTTTATAGACTTCAAAGCAGCCTTCGACACTGTGTGGCTGGATGGACTCCTCTATAAACTTTCATCTGTCTTTCCACCCCCAACAGTCAGACTCTTCAAGTCATACCTTACTAATAGGTATTTTCAAGTCCAAATCCGTACCCCCTCTTCAATAGCTTCTTCAGCTCTCACCCCATCAACAGCAGGTGTCCCCCAAGGATCTGTGCTTGGTCCTATTCTCTACTCCCTTTTCATCAACGACATGCCAGCTCTACCTTCAGTTCAAACCAGTCTCTTTGCAGACGACACCACTTTCCACTCCAGCAGCATGAATCTCGAGAGGGCGGCCAGGAATGTTCAAGAGCAGTTGAACCTGCTCACATCCTGGTGTTCATCCTGGAAGGTAGAGATAAATGCAAATAAATGCGTGGCTGTCGCCTTTTCCAGAAAATGTAAACTTCCTCCCACTCTCACAATCCATGGCCACGCCCTGCCATGGT
The DNA here is from genome assembly GCF_014356525.2 of Nilaparvata lugens. NCBI lineage: Eukaryota > Metazoa > Arthropoda > Insecta > Hemiptera > Delphacidae > Nilaparvata > Nilaparvata lugens. The sequence continues at coordinate 31,431,588 of NC_052509.1, forward strand.
CCCCCACCGTCAAGTATCTAGGTGTTACTCTGGACAGAAACCTTACCTTCAAACAACACATTGACGTGAAAATACAACACTGTCGTGTGCTGTTTGGACAACTATTCCCTCTTTTCATCACCCCCTCTTTCTCCCTGAAGTTTCGGCTGCTTATATTCACAGCTATCATCAGGGCATACATGACCTATGCCACCCCTGTCTGGTTCCCATACCTATCAAAGACCAATAGAAAACGACTATTTGGCCTTCAAAACAAACTCATAAAAACCATCTGCAACTTTCACTACACAGTGAACAATAGGCTACTCTATGAATATGTCTCCACTCCCCAACTGATTGACTTCATTCAGCTCACATCAAGAAAACTTCATGACACAGCATCAACATCGTGGCATACATCAGTAAGGCAGATGTACGAGATACCACGACCAGTTCAAACCAAAAAGCCACTCCCTTTTCAACAATGGTGGCCAGACTGATGGTCAGCAACTTGACGTTAAGGTCACCATTGTAAACAGCTCGTATTCCCCTGAGGTGAACCCATCTCCATCACACTTCTCCGAAAAAAGTGAATTTGGCAAAAAAAAAATTAAATGTATAAATTTATAAATAAATAAATTGTCAAATGAACAAATATATACATAAATGAGAAATAGATAAATATTCAAAGATACAAATATATTACAAATATTCAATATTATAACTGACTATTCAATCATTCGGTGATGCATTTTACAACTATTCCATATTACAAAACTTAATATTACAAAACATATTATATTATATCTTTATAAAAAAAAAAAAAAAAAAAAAGCCAAATTCACATAAGGTCTATTATCTACGAGCAACCCAAAATTTTCAGTTCTGTTAATGCTATGAGGCAAACCAGCCTAGGGCACTGCCAATTAGGGTGATTCACTCACCCTGTTCCACCCACAGTCAGTCTGGCCATAGCATTCCACTCCCAACCTTCCTCTTCCTTGTACAGCGGCCCGTTGGCTGCCGTAAGTCCCTGTCATCCTCTCCTGGTACAGCGGCCCGTTGGCTGCCGTATGTCCCTGTCCTCCTCTCCTGGTACAGTGGCCCGTTGGCTGCCGTTCGTCCCTGTCCTCCTCTCCTGGTACAGCGGCCCGTTGGCTGCCGTACGTTCCTCTCCTCTCATCCTCCCAGGGCACAGTGGCCTGTTGGCAGCCGTCCCTATCCATCCATCCTCCCAGGGCACAGCGGCCCGTTGGCTGCCGTCCCTTTCCACCTATCCTTCCAGGGCACAGCGGCCCATTGGCTGCCGTCCCTCTCCACCTATCCTCCCAGGGCACAGCAGCGGCCCGTTGGCTGTCATCCCTTTCCACCCATCCTCCCAGGGCACAGCGGCCCGTTGGCTGCTGTCCCTTCCCATTCATCCTCCCAGGGCACAGCGGCCTGTTGGCTGCCGTCCCTTACCATCTATCCTCTCCGGGCACAGTGGCCCGTTGGCTGCCGTCCCTCCTGTCTATCCTTCCTCTCCCTACTATACTGGAGCAGAACCGATGCCGTAGGGCCAATTCAAAATTATCTCAAAGTGGTGTCATCAGAGTAGAGAGCGACCTTTATGCCGTCAGAAGCACAAGGAGGTGCTGTCCACACCAGTTAAAGCACAAAGAAGGATGAAGAGGAACTTTGACTTGCCTCCTTTCCCGGCCCACATTACGACTGAGCTAAGTTGTCCAGGAGCAACACCTGGGTATCAATCACCAACCTCTGGAGGTACTCAGGGTGTATATGATATATTGGCGCCCGCACTTGAGGCATGAGGCAACGAAGTAAGAATCATGAGTGAACAGGGCGAGGCTGATTTGGATGCTCATCACCAGGAGCCGACAGAGGGTCAGTTGGTCGATGATGTAAACCCCGAGGTGATAACCGACCCCAGAGTTTCCTGGATCGATAAATTGAAAAAGGAAGAAGCGTTTAATCTTCTACAAGATTGGGGCATAGTGTCATCTGGAACACTTGCTGAGTTGAGAAGGTTGTTAGTAGAACAACATAAGAAGATGGCTGTACGTTATCCCAGCCGAAGACCTGGCATAATGAGCGGAAGCAGTGGGGAAACTAGACAATCGACAACAGGTACCAAATGCTGAAGTTAAAAATCAACATTCACATAGTCATAGTATGGACTCAGGGGTGGTATGTGACAAAGTAAGAAGCTGGAGACTGCAGAACTTTTTAGAAAGGCTAGACGAGCTACAACAAGCCTATGGATTTACTGGCAACCAACTACTAGTTGTGCTACCTGAATTACTAGTAAGTAAAGCAACCCTATGGATGCGTAATTGTCGTGACCAGTGGAGATCGTGGGACAATTTTGTGAAGCAAAGGGAAGGTTAGTCATTTGACAAATTTCTCGAAGATGTACTGACACTCATAAGGCGTCGAGGAGGTTTCACAGACGAAAATAAATTACAGAGAGTGTATAAGAATCTCCTCTCATGGTACAAATTGTATATTCAGCAATCGGATGTTCATAGTATCAACGAATTGGAAAAATTCGCGAGGGAGTATGAACAAATCAAGGCAGAGGAGAAACAGAATGGACAGAATTTGAGAGTTCACATGACTGAGGGCACGGAAAAGATTACAAGGCTCAAGGTTGAGACAGTTATAACCCCTACTAGTAACAGACCATCTCTTAGTAAGTCTGAACCCATGTGTTGGCAATACAAGAGACCAGGGCACTGGAGATCACACTGTCCCAATATCCCGCCATGTAAAAGGCACGGAAAGAGAGCACTGAAATGTGTCTGTGATGTGCAGAAGGAGAATAAAACTCTAAACAAGACAGCAGTGATGCGAACAGCACACAGGATTTCTGTGATTGAAGAATCATCAAGGGACAACAGACTATTCATTACCGTGACAATCGGTGGTAAAAAGTGTCGGGCATTGCTAGATACTGGCGCTGAAGCTAATTATATGAGTAATGAGGTTTATGAAGTTCTCCAAAAAATAGGGATGATAAGGAAGGTACCAACTCATCACCACGCGATTTTAGCTGATGGACGATCTACCTTATTAAATGGGAAGCTGACAACTTATGTCACTATAGAACAAATCACAGTTCCACTAGCGGCGTCTATAATGGAAGGACTTGGACAAGAGTTGCTATTAGGCATGGAATTTATGCGTGAAAACAGAGTGAATATTCACACATTCACGAGAGAGGTAGAGTGGGATCCTCCTCAATTGAATCCTTCAAGACAGCCAATTATGTCGCGATCGCTCTCATTGAGGACTGAGACAACATTTGTCCCAACAATAGCGGCTGTAGACTCCAAATCTCAGGAGAACAAGAGTTGCAACAGAAGGATGTACAAGCAGGTTGTTTTGAATCGAGTCAAACTCAATGCTTTGATTGATACCAGGGCGGAATTGTCATATATTCCAGGACAAGCATCTTGGGACGACATAGTTGATTACTGTGATGAGATGACCGACTCTGAACGACAGGCCGCAATTCATGCTCCAACCGCCAGAGCAAACACTTTGAACTCCGAGAAAGTTGTAGAAGTTAGGATGGAACAAAAACCATCTCATGATGAGTCAGAATCTATCATAGCACTCCAAACAAACAGGAAGGTGGTGAGAAAAGAATTAATGCCACCATTGACTGAAATAGATGTGGAAGAATTAACCAACACTTTGACTGCCATAGAGGTAGTTTCACATTCACAAGCTTCCAGACCGGGCCCATCTCAAAATAAGGATCCAGTGTTGTGCATCCGTGTCTCTAAACCAGGTAAGCAAAAACGGGCTGGCAGGCCACATATAAAAGTCTGGTTACCAGATGGACAGTGTAAATATGTGCCCAGGCATAGATGACGCTCATAGTGAGTGGTCACCTCTAAAGGTGATGCCTAGCTGACTCACGCCTTCTAAGGTGGTGCCATGGACGCCTAAGCCTCCCCCCCCCCACCAAATAAGAGTGGGGTGTCACAAAGTAAAATTGTGACGGGAAAATGTTGCTAAATAAATATTAATATTATTAAAAGATGCTCGGCTATCAGCAAGCTAGCTGACCACGGAGATAAGGAGGGTACCAATGGTGCACCATCTTCCGCGCATCAAGAGGATTCTTACCGCCTCTGGCGGCGGCTCATCTCCATCCCCCTCTACTTTGGGAGAGTATTTAAACGCCAGACGAGCTCCTGACCATAGCATTCCGCTCCCAATCTTCCTCCTCCTTGTACAGCGGCCCGTTGGCTGCCGTACGTCCCTGTCCTCCTCTCCACATACAGCAGCCCATTGGCTGCCGTACGTCCCTGTCCTCCTCTCCTGGTACAGCAGCCCGTTGGCTGCCATACGTCCCTGTCCTCCTCTCCTGGTACAGCGGCCCGTTGGCTGCCATATATTCATCTCCTCTCATCCTCCCAGGGCACAGCGGCCCGTTGGCTGCCGTCCCTTTCCACCTATCCTCCAGGGCACAGTGGCCCGTCGGCTGCCGTCCCTTTGCGACTATCCTCCCAGGGCACAGCGGCCTGTTGGCTGCCGTCCCTTTCCTTTCATCCTCCCAGGGCACAGCGGCCCATTGGCTGCCGTCCCTTTCCACCTATCCTTCCAGGGCACAGCAGCCCATTGGCTGCCATCCCTTTCCACCTATCCTCCCAGGGCACAGCGGCCCGTTGGCTGCCATCCCTTTCCACCCATCCTCCCAGGGCACAGCGGCCCGTTGGCTGCCGTCCCTTTCCATTCATCCTCCCAGGGCACAGCGGCCCGTTGACTGCCATCCCTCACCGTCTATCCTCTCCGGGCACAGCGGCCCATTGGCTGCCGTCCCTCCCATCTATCCTTCCTCTTCCGACAATACTGGAGTGGAACCGAGGCTGTAGGGCCAAAACAAAATTACCTCGAAGTGGTGTCATCAGAGTAGAGAGCGACCTTCACGCCGTCAGAAGCACCAGGAGTTGCTGTCCACACCAGCTAAAGCACACAGAAGGAAGAAGAGAAACTTCGACTTGCCTCCTTTCCCCGCCCACATTATGACTGAGCTAAGTCGTCCAGGATCAACACCTGGGTATCAATCACCTACCTCTGAAGGTACTCAGGGTGTACGTGATAAATTCGATTCTGCCGTGGTTTAACTCATTTCAGGAGTGTGGAAGTGTCGCTAAACCCAGAAATGGACTTCAACGAACCATCAGAGCTCCAGAAAATATCTAAAAGTGAGGCAGTCAGTTATGCGTTCTCCCCGGCGTTTGGCTTGCAAACACGCAGCTGCTATAGCAATTTCTGAGCTAGGGATGTCAATCCCGGGATAGATTTCCAATCCCGGTATTTCGGGATTATCCAATATCAATCCCGGGATTCCGGGACTGATCCCGGGATTGGCAAAAATCAGTTTAATGCATTTTTAACCAATTTTCCCACCTCAATTACACCAAAAAATGTTCAGTAACACTGTGTGGAGATGAAAAAAGCCCATTAAAGAGGGAGAGGCTATTATCAGAATGAGAAAAAAATACTTGGGAATAATATTAAAATTGAACATTCTGTTCCTATAAATGTTTTCAAGATTAGGAGTAACTGTTTCATTTGATGTCCTACCTTAAATTTGCTGTATCCTAAATGATAGTGAGAACTGAGGAAAGCAAGATAACTCATCAGAGACTTTTTTATGTAGAACAAAAGCATTTCTATCCTACATCAGGACGGGATAGAGTTCACACTTTAATTACGTCAAATACTATAAAGTGAAATATCACTCAAATTAATAATATTTTAATAGAATAAAATACTTTCTGTAAGACCGTAACGCCATACCGACCGAACAACGTGAAAGCTGAACCACTACACTACTAAAGTACTAAATGGAATTTCGTAGAGCCACCTATAATATTTACTTCAACTAGATAATATTCTACTTATGATAGAAAAAAAGAAGAGGAGAGGAATAATATTAGGGAGTGAATTGTTAGTGCTTTTTTATTTCTGATTTCTGAAGTCTTTTCAAAGTTTGGAATGCATTTCAAGGAAATGCCATCAGCACTATTGCAAATATTGCGCCGTCTAGACTGCTAATTGGTGTGCTGTGTAAACAGTGTAGAGACATAACCGATCAACAACCATTCTGCCAATCATGCGAACTGCTACCTTCATTTAGAGAGGCTTTTGTTTGAGCCAAATGGAAATCTATTTATAAAAAAATGAATGTCTGTTTGTGTGTTTCTTTGTATGTTTGTTTGTTCCCTGTAGACTTAAAAACTCCTTGACATAACGGCATGAAACTTTGGGAATATGTTGTGTGAATATTGGGGATGGTTTCTGAACAGAAATTTTAATAGGGGGGCTAATAATAATTATTTATTAATCCATTTTACAGTGAAACATATCACCTTGTGATAAATTATTGTGTACTGGTATTAAAAGGGTAGTTTGGAGTTGAAGTGTAGTTGATTGGTACCAGCTGTTGATAATGGTTCCTTAGAAGACCTATACAAATAATTATCACTCCCCTATCATTGAGAAACTGGAAAATGTTGAAAAAATTATTCACCTAATAAAAGAGAGTAAATATATATATATATATATATATATATATAGATATATATATATATATATATAATATATATATATAATATATATATATATAGTATATAGTATTCATATTGCATTTAATTACTGGAGAATGAAAGAATAATTCACAATTTTTTGGAATTTAGCTTAGCTTATATTCATCCTAAAATGGAAAGAATATGGAATTCTCATCGTACATCGCATATTTCCTGGACCATATATCGACAATCTACAGCTATGAAAACATTGAATATTTTTCTTTGAAACACTGATATAACCTTTTTTTTTTTTAATTGAAAACTTTACTGATAGATATTACTACCAATTGATTGAGAAGAATAATATGTTTTCGGAATAATGGATGCTGCATGACTAAGCACATGGGAAGTCCGTATTGAGATGTAAATGAACATGTTGATTGTCAGATTAATTTCATGATCCACCAATTAAAGTCAAGTGTAACATGAGATACATTGGCAGTACGAAGTTCGCTGGGTAAGCTAATTGTAAATTAATCTTTATTATTAATAGACAACGCTGAAAAAGACAGGCTCAATCACCAGGAATACTATAAATCTATGAGGGACCAGTAAGCCATTAATTTTGAGTAGTTCAATTACTTTCATTATGGATACGGGATACATTATGGACAATCAATACGTATGAAATTTATTAGCTACCGTACAGAATAAAAAAACTTTTATTGCAGTGACCCCGACTACTGTATTATGAATAACCATTCGGATCAAATATAAGGAATTACTCGCATCTCTCATCAACTCGTAATTTTTATTCACAGAATATTAACAAAAAATATATATATTAAGTTATATTTAATAAACTCACGGCTAGTACTCAAGTTTGTCTTTTTCTGGCCGTGCTACAAATAAATGTAGGTATATGTTTGACATCTTGTTTCTGTAATCTTGTTGTCTATTAAGAAAGTTTTCAATGTGATTTTTGATGGCAATAAAATTTTAATTTGATAAAAAAAATTATCAAAAAACTCCTAACCAAAGGAAACCTTTGTTCTCTGTTCTAATCGGAGTGTATGAGACTTCATATACAGCTGATAGAAGGCGCAAACCGAACTGGCCAAGCATACAACGATGGAACAAACACGTGCTAAGCTCGCGCTCTCAATCAACTCAAAATCATTTCGATCAGCTGATTGATGAATTTGTTTTAAGCTTTCCAATGATTACAACATATGTTAGAATATCATGTGTCAATTATCTCAGTTCCATATGGAGTACACCTTACCATAAGCTTACTTATTAGGATCCTTTTTCATCCTTTGAAATCCTTAGAGGCAAAATATCTCAAAATCCGTTCTTAGTGCGCATCTAGCATGTTTGAAGAATATTTGTGCAAAGTTTTAAGTCTGTAGGCCAATTAGTTTGAGCTGTAGTGTGATTTTACATCAAAATTTTCGAAAAGTGCCCTCTCCTGAACCCCCCTGTGCTCCTGATTCGAATTTTTCTGCAAAGATCTGATTTTTTTCGTACCTGTACGAAAAAGTTCCTCATGACTTTGCTGTGCAAGTGAACATTTTGGGGGGCCCAGGTCCCTCTGGGGAGGGGGGGGATTTCTGAAAATCCTTTCGTAGTGGATGTTTTGAGGCTACAATAAACAATTATTGTGTGAAATTTTTAAGTTTTCAGGCTTAGTAGTTTGGGCTGTGGTGTTATTTCAGTTTGTCGGGGCTTAGCCTTTTAGATATAGGTAGAAGAAGAAGAAGAAGAAGAAGAAGAAGAATAAGAGAAAAGAAGAAGAAGAAGAAGAAGAAGAAGAGAAGAAGAAGAAGAAGAAGAAGAAGAAAAGAAGAAGAAAGAAGAAGAAGAAGAAAGAAGAAGAGAAGAAGAAGAAAAGAAAAGAAGAAGAAGAAGAAGAGAAGAAGAAAAAGAAGAAGAAGAAAAAGAAGAGAAGAAGAAGAAGAAGAAGAAGAAGAAGAAGAAGAAGAAGAAGAAGAAGAAGAAGAAGAAGAAGAAGAAGAAGAAGAAGAAGAAGAAGAAGAAGAAGAAGAAGAAGAAGAAGAAGAATAAGAAGAAGAAGAAGAAGAAGAAGAAGAAGAAGAAGAAGAAAGAAGAAGAAGAAGAAGAAGAAGAAGAAGAAGAAGAAGAAGGAGAAGAAGAAGAAGAAGAAGAAGAAGAAGAAGAAGAAGAAGAAGAAAAAAAAAGAAGAAGAAAAAGAAGAAAAAAAAGGAAAAGAAGATAGATTATTATGTTGCTTTGGCCTGTGATCTGTATAAATGTCCTGTAACAACTAAAGTTGCGTCCAAACCTCGAACCGCGCAGCAAACCGTGCATTCCTCCGAACATCTTGCCTTTCAACGAACATGAGCATATGTTTCATAATGTTAAAAATCAGCTGTTAATCATTCGCCGTACCGCACTTCGAACCATTCGCCGTGCCGCTTGCCTCTGTTCTAACTGCTCGCCTCACCTCACTCCGAACGCTGAACTTTTCAGCCAATCAGAGCCCTCAATTACAATTCGAATTCGCCGTGCAGCTCGCTCCACAATATTTTGGCTATCCATCACAAGTGGAAAACATGCGAACATGAATACAGAAGTATGGGCAATTTTTTATTTGATTAAATTCATGTTTTGAAGAATTCATTGTTACGAATGATAAATTGATAGGAGCTTATAAATATTTTCTAATCCAAATGAAATAACTTCTGAAAAAAATAATGATTGGATAAATACCAATATTGAATTATTGTTGACCAAGAACTCAGTACATCGAAAATTCATTCAACTAATTCTGTATTGATAAAATTATAATCATTTTCTCTATTGATAATCAATTTCATCAACTAATCATCAACTAACTGGAAATAGTACTTCAATTTCCATGAATTTATTAATAGAATTATATAAATCTAAGTGTAGGTCATATCTAAATTCACAAAGAGTTCGATTCTTGTTGGCAAGATAGATGTTATTCAATGCAGAAATCATTGTTATTTTACTAAAAGATAGGATAAAATGAGAAGTTCTCTTTCAGGGGGAGTTTTGATAATCCACAAAACTCATTTTTCATTTGAAGAAATAATATCAAAAAGGTACATGGGACCTTACTTCTTTGTTCAGCTTGCCAAAATACCCCTCATTTCAATATTAAAATTTTTGACTGACTGTACAGTGAGTCAATCATTCTATCAAGGCTTGAATAATTTTGAAATTTTAATTGAATAAAAATGGTAGAGAATAATTATCATGTAGATATCAACACCTTTTTTAAAGACATATTAACTGCATGCGTTTTCATATTGCCGATACAGCATTGATAAAACTGTAGACGTTTATTAAGCAGTCTCAAAAAACTGTTCTAGCTGAAAAATTAATCATACATGCCACGTGTAGGCTTATACATCAGAGAAACAAAGTTCAAAACTATGGTTTTCCTAAACATATGTTTTTGAGATAATTTCTTTGATGCAGCTGTTTCACATTCACCATTATAAATTATACAGAGTTTGTGAAAATAAAAATATTTATTGATTTCCAAAACAATACTATTATTATATTAATGATAATAATTGATTATTAAAACAATACTTTTATTATATCAATAATAATAATATTATTAAACATATTTATCAATTATCAGAACAATATTATTGAGGTTAGGTAGAATCAGGTAGAAAGCAATAATAGAACAGATGTTCTTTTTTGAATTTCTATCATATTATTTTGTTATTTCCAATGATTACAACATATGTTAGAATATCTCATGTCAATCAATAAATTATCTCATTTCCATATGGCACTCACCTTACCATGTTCATAACCTTACCTAATAGGATCCTTTTTCATCCTTTGAAACCCTTAGAGGCAAAATATCTTAGAATCCGTTCCTAGTGCGCGTCTAGCATGTTTGAAGAATATTTGTGCAAAGTTTCAAGTCTGTAGGACAATTAGTTTGAGCTGTAGTGTGATTTCACATCAAAATTTTCGAAAAATGCCCTCTCCTGGACCCCCCTGTGCTCCTGATCGAAATTTTTCTGCATAGATCTAATTTTTTTTCGTAGCTGAACAAAAAAGTTCCTCATGACTTTGCAATGAGCGGTTAAAAAGTACAAAATTTTGGGGGGGCCCAGCTCCCTCAGGGGGGCAAATTTCTGAAAATCCTTTCTTAGTGGATATTTTCAGGCCACCATAAACAATCGTTACCAAAATTTCAAGTTTTTAGGCTCAGTAGTTTGGGCTGTGGTGTGATTTCAGTCTGTCGGGGCTTGGCCTTTTATAAGTATAGAAATTAGTTATAGTCCACTAGACAGCTGATTTATGATGAATAATTCTAAAGTCTGATTTTTACAGTAATATTGGCGTTCAAAGGAGACTCCTTTTCCTTTTTTATTATCCATAAAATGCTAAATTAAAAAAAACCGTATGTATACGTCGAAGCGAAATTCAAAAAGGAACATACCTGTCAAATTTCATGAAAATTTATTGCTGCGTTTCGCTGTAAATGTGGAACATTATAAACATATATAAACAAAAATATAAATACATATAAACATATTTTATAAACATAAAGAGAAATGCAAAACCGTCGACCTGAATCTTAGACCTCACTTCGCTCGGTCAATAAATACTATAATTGATCTATAATATATGTATACAATCTCTATTGATCACTCAAGGATGTTCCCTGACAATCAACACACAATTACCAAGATTGGATGATGACCCTTCGCGCTAGAACTGTAACTAACATCGCGTAATGAGCGATTGCATTAATATCGTCTATCCAAAATGGATTGATCAGTAATTAATTCAACTATCAGTTCGATCAATGCATCAGTGGTGATGGATATGCGTGTACACTGTTCGATAATTGAATGACCTAGTGGATAAGCCTGAAATTGCGAACCCTTTAAACAACAAATAGTACAAGCTAAAATAAGTCAGCTCAATTAATCAACCATCACATTGTTTTGTAGAATTGAGTTATTTGATCTTAAAATTTGAAATTATTTTTTCTTTGTGAGTTTGATTTAGGGTGAGAAACAGAATCAGATTTCAAGACAATATTGAATATAATATCATGGAGATGAAGTTCCTCGCTTGAGTGACGCATAATCACGCCACTGATTGACTCTGCATTATAGATATTAAAAATATATTGAGAATGATCCCAGGGAAATTTTCATTTATCTATTCGCCCCAATTTCAATAATTTGAATGGAATTTCACCTCTAAACCATATTCTATACATTACAACTGAGCTACTATAAAATCATCGATTAGCCCAAAAGTACCCAATTGAAGCAAAGTGGATGCTTCGAATCTCAATCCAATTAAAATGTTTTATGTCAAGTTTTTAACTTTAATTGGAGATTATTGATCTTTTTTTTAAATTATTCTCAATTATTTAGTTGTTGAGTTGAAATTGAAAATCTTCATCTAAAAAAACATATAAAAATGATAGAGAAGTAAATTTTGTGAAAATGAAGATGGAGTGAATGATAGTGAAGATTTAGAAGGAAATAAATAGGAGTCTGCTATCATGGTAGAGAGAGGGAAGTGAGTTGAGGTGGAAAATTACCTTAACCTAACCTACAAAAAGTATGATATTGTTCAATAGTTAAAATGACTACAATAATAAGTTTATTGTGAATTGATGTGGAATATAAAAATCAAATAGGAAAGAGACTATCTGCTGGATAAGGAGTTAGGAGATTGTGCTGATCTGAAACATAACTTTTCTCATCCTATCGAATATATAAAACAAATAGGAATCAAATCAACCATACTATGGAATTGGAACGTTTTCCAAACATTGTTACTGAGAGGGAAGATACTGTAATCAACAGTTGATTGGAAACTGGAGCCTAGTAGCTTACTTGTCATGAAGCACTACTACTTTAATTACTTTTAAAACTAAATTAAACTACTTTTAATTATTTCACTTTGCTGGCATCAGATTTCCATTAATTTTCGATAGAAACATTGCAACTCATTAAGTTCATACTATCCAGACCAATAACTTAGCAATCGTACAGAAATAATAACGCATGTTGCTACGGTCTATTGAATAGGGGCTTACTTTTTCCAAATGAATGCGTCCTGGGTTCGGTTCCAATTTATTTGGGAACGCGGTTTAACGAGTCTCGTAATTGGAGCCGCGACTATATCAAAACCAAATCGCTCCCATTTCCATCGCGGATGAACTCTGAAAATGATAATTGCGCTTCTGTAATTTTCACTACGTATATTAGTTGCAGGGGAGTTTTTGTTTGAATAGTGTAAGCGGAGACATCGTGTAATTATTAAAAATAATGTTCTCTTTATTTTATTGGCTCATTATTTTTTCACTTTTTAAATTGGAATTTACTTTTTATATAGTTTTCAATTGTATCCATGATGTTCATTAGTAGAGTTTCTTTGTATTCACCAGCTTCAGATTAATCAAGATTGAAAACAAACTTCACGATAATTCCAATGTACAAAACCGGAATATCTAGTGTGGAGGTTTATCTCACCTGATATACAGTCAAGATCGTTCCTTATCACAGTTATTTCACATAAGGGTGTTAACGAACTCCCTACCAATACTCTAGGGCATTGTTCCTGGGTGAGAAACATATCTAAATATCATATTTAAATTGTCCGTAAGTCTTCAGTTACTCACACAGCGGCCATTTTGCTTTTTTCACTTACTTTTTTTCTGAATAATGATTGAACATACGAAATTGAAAATTTGCACGATCATTTATAACAACTAGACAGAGCTAGAAGAAAATTATGATAATTTTTCAAATGCATAAAACAAAATGACGGCCATTTAAAATGTTGTTTTTCAAATAACTCAGAAACCTTTGATTTTACAAAAACTTTTCATAGTAAATTTAATTGCCTATCGATTTGTAGCAGAATTTCTGAGATTGGACAATATAAACTGAGATATGGCAGCTTTACTGATAGGTGACCACTGAAAATTTGTTGCAGTGCAAACCAAGGCATAGAGTCACCTCAATGATGCAATAATCTCTATTTGCATTGAATGTTAATAGTAAGCGATTTTAGGTCATTTCAAACAATAAAATAACGTTACACCACCCTCTTAAAGTGGGTCACCAACCACTAAAGCTGCCATATCTCAGTTGATATTGGTCCAATCTTAAAAATTCTGGTACCAATCGATAGGCGATTGAAATTACTAAAAAAAAGATATTCTTGTAAAGTTTTTGTAAAACCAACGGTTTCTAAGTTATTCAAGAAACAAAATTTTAAATGGCCGCCATTTTGTTTTATGAATTTGGAAAATCATTATGATTTTCACTTTCCTTGCCCTATTACCATAGGAAAGGAAAGTATTGCTTTCTGAAAAAAATTAAGGTACCCCAATTTCTAAATTTCTATACGTTTCAAGGTCCCCTGATTCCGAAAAAGTGGTTTTTGGGTATTGGTCTGTATGTGTGTGTGTGTGTGTGTGTGCCAACAAATGACCGTCATTTTGTTTTATGAATTTGAAAAATCATTATAATTTTTACTTTCCTTGTCCTATTACCATAGGTAGGGAAAGTAAGTATTCTAAAATAAGTGTGTGTGTGTGTGTGTGTGTGTGTGTGTGTGTGTGTGTGTGTGTGTGTGTGTGTGTATATATGAGTGTATGTGCGTCTGTGTACACGATATCTCATCCCCCAGTTGAAGGAATGACTTGAAATGACTAGGTCGGATAAAAACTATCCAGACACCAATAGAAAGGAGACATTCTCCCCGTTAATTTGATATAAAATTATTACGCATTACCACGGAATGCCACTTTCCTCTGTGGCATTACGAAGCCCCATGATTCTGAAAGGAGTGATATCCAAAAGGAAAACAAATTTTTCCAATTTTATCATAGAAGTTAAATTTCCTTTTGATCCTTCAGCCTTGAAACTTTTCTAGCACTACCAGGATATCGGGGATGATATTCTACATCCAGTTCTGACGTTGAATTTGATTGGAAATTTGAGAAAGTTACAATTCTACACGATTTGGCAACCCTGTAATTTCTTGTGATGGAGGGCCAAGTCTCAAATTATTTTACACAAACTATAGTTGAGAGCATGTGTTTTCAAATGGGTGACGTCGCGGAGACTAGAATCGACTGGTCTGAGTGTCACCATTTGGTAACACATGCTCTCGACTAGAGTCGCGTAAGTGTGAGTTGAGCCTTTGAGATCATAATAATTTGTATTTCTCCAGTGGTTTATTAATGAAATCAAATCAAATTGTTTATTCCCTCAAAAAGCACAAAACATGTTATAGACAGCAATAAAACTTGAAAATATTCACAGCATTGTAACATAGCCGAATATAAACTCTTGTTGATAATATAATGTATTATAATAAATTTCTGAGAAAAATAAATGACCATGATTACGAACTATAGCTGTTTAATAAATAACTATTAATATATGCTGTGAATAACAAATAGCTGTTGAATTAAATGCAACAGCATTATTGTTATTGCTTATATATTGTCAAGGCCACCTCCAATACAAGGCCCCGGCCTACGATATTGCATCGTCGCAGCGTAGGCAATGCAACAGCATTATTGTTATTGCTATATAGGGGATGTTTCACAGAGACAAGTTCTCACAGAGACAAGTAGTGGTTTTGAACGATATTAGTGTCACAGAGACAAGTTTCACAGGAGCAAGTATTTCTATAAATGGCAATCTCACAGGAACAAGTTCCCACAGAGACAAGCAGTTTCATAGAGACAAGGTCTCCGGCCAAAGTAGTAGCGCTATAAATGGCAGTCTCACAGAAGCAAGTTCCCACTGGAACAAGGGTTTCACAGAAGCAAGGTCAGTGTCATAGAGACAAGGTAGCGAATGTAGGAAGAAGTTAGGCGTGTTGCCTACATCTGAACTTGAAGGCACTCCATTATTTGTTCTAGTAATTGAATGTCTGCTGTTTTTTAATCATGCAGGTATATGATTATGATTGAAGGTTTATCATATAAGATAGGGATGGGTTGGTAACCTATTAGAATTAGATAGAAGATAACTTAAATAAATAAATAAATTGAGTTCTATGCAAATGTAATATATTTCTACCAAACTCCAAGATAACTATTCCAATATATCTAATACGTATACATATAACCTTCAACCCGAAAGAATAATCAATATGAATATGAAATGGAATATATAAAAGCCAAATAGCCTACCACTGACCTATTCATCACCGCTTCTTAAAAACACATGGCCAAAATGGTTTTTCATTATAATTCCTTCTTTCGTAATAAATTGTTCATGCTTTTGTACTCCTGAGCGAAGCTCGGTCCCCGATATTATGAGCTAATCATCTCTTCTTTTTCCGAGCTGCGGTCTCGAATTGTAAATTCAAATTGATATAATATTAACTCCAGACAGTCACAGAGTAAAGCTGCGTCAAACACAATAGATTCTATAGATTCTATTAGATTGAACATAACTTATCATACACATGATGAACATATGTGTTTTTCATGTGCCGTTCAATCTATAATAATCTGTGAGGATTAAGTTATTAACATTTCGTTAATAACTTTGGTGTAAACGCAGCTTTAGATGCCAAGATTTATCATGGCGTTCCGAGTTACGGATGATAATGTCAATGAAAAACTTCATTTTCCTCATAAAATCTTTCCCATAAAAAATTTAACAGATTGTTGTTCTACAAGCGTCTCTACATGTTACAAAATGAAAATCCCAGTGAAAAACAAAAAGTGCCACTTGATATTCCCAAATCATCTTTTTAATCGTAGCTCTGATTCAACTGAGCAATAACTTTCTGAACTTACTGAGTTAATAAAGTAACATTTAAAATTATCATAAGCGCAATGGGACTTGGATTCCATCAATTCAGAATAAGTATTATACCGGTATTCATTTTTACAGGATTGAAGTAGTGCAACATTTAGATTAGCACACCAATAGATTTTATTTGTAGCGGAGTGAGTTCATTACTTTCATATCAAAGTTCTACTTTTTCCATTATGATATAGTACGACTACTGCAAAACAATGTCTGGTAGCCCTGGTAATGTAATGTAATGTAATGTAATGTAATGTAATGTATGGTTGATTGGAAGTCTCCAACCAGCCTGATCAGATTTCTTAGTGGGGCCATTGGCAAACATTTTATAAAAGCCCTGATATTATTACAATGACTTTATTCCTAGTAGATAGCATTTCTAGTAGATGGCTGAATATTCTCGTTACCACATTGCAAAGGATGTTCAGTGAGGTCTACTGTTATCTGGAATATAGAGTATTGTAACTCCTAATGTCAGATTGAGTAAGAGCTTGAAATTTATTCCTATCTAGTGTACTCCATGTTCAATAATCTGCCTTTATCTTATATTAGAAGTAACTTGCCTCTGAATAAATTAAAAAACGCACCAAATGTAATTCTGAATGAAAATGCTTATTGTTCCGTAAATTAATTTTCAAATTGTTGAAAATATGATATTCAGTGCTGTGAGTTTATAAATACTTATGTCTTTTTTCATGTATGACTTAATTTATTCAATTGTACTGGGTGATGATAATTATGACTTGATAAGACTGATTTGATGAATGATAACACTATTCATAAGATGACTACTAAGATGTTATGAATTGAATTGCTCATTTATTGTATAACAGACTATAAGCTGAATCCTTTAGACAAGGCCTATTCGCCTAATCTACATCCAATTGTTTGTATTTATCGGTCAATATATTTCTTATTCCTAGACGCCAGCTAAGAAAGGGGTTTCAATTTTCGTAGAATAAGCACGTAATTCAAAACTGTATGTTTTTCAAAAATGTTGTGATTTCCAATTCAAATTTCGTTTATCACACACATAGGCTATACGAGAATTAAGAATTAATGAGAAAGTGTCCCGGAATAAGGTTTATGATTTTTTGTCTTCTGTATTTATACTAAGTGACATATTTATCAGTGATGGCTCTTAAACTGTAGGTTTATTATTAAATAACGAGTTTGGAGCACCAGAAAAATGGGATTATATTTTATTATAATAAATATTCAAAATTACGTTTCCAACCCACAATTATTGTCTTATTGTCATGTCCTTAAAGTTACTGTAAACCATATCGGTGGGACTAATCAAGGTTTATTTAGGGTGGTTTTAATTATTAGTTTATGTGTTACAAATAGTTCACCTAGATTTAGATGGCAATTGAAACATTATGATCTAACTAAAGCATGATATTAGTGTCAAGACAGAAATCTGCGTTTTAATTCATTATCATGTGTGATTGATTGATTGATTGAGTACTTTATTTATGTAGATTACAATATATACTGGCTTATACACTTATATACAATAGCTACAATACAGCAAAGTTATAGATGAATTTACATAATATAGACTAAGAAAATAACTATTGAACTGTATATGATATGAAAAAGCAATTTGTAATATAATAACTATAGATAATAGGGATGGGTATCGAAAGACAAAACACGATGTTTTTTCATCCTAACATCGATAAGTGAAAAACATCGAACAGTAAACATCGATGTTTTCGAACATCGATGTTTTTAAACATCGTTTATCGCCCTACGTTTTTATGGATGATACTATTAGTCCAGTCAATATAGACAAAAAAGGGGGTGTGCTTGCAATTTATTTGTAGTTCTGATTTTTTAATATATTATTTGGGTACATAAGAGAAGTCCAGAACCAATTTCTTCATGCAAGATTTCCTTGTGCTAGATACAAGATAGCCCAAAAACCTCGTATTTTCGGCTCATTTTCTAGTTTTCAGCTATACTGCCAAATCTCTCAAAGATTATATAATTCTGAAAAAAATGAGATCATTCGTAACTCTCTATCTCCAATGAGTACTTTGTTATAATTTTTCAAAAATGCGTAAAATTTAAAGAAAAATCAATTTTGATGAATTTTAGTTTTTAATCAACAATATCTTCCGATTGTTACAATTTATATATTTTATATTTCAAAATCCCTCTAGGCGTATTTCTGTGCTATACAATCCGAGACCAGGTAGAGCGCTCCATGTCATATAGATTTCCAGGTACACCCGACAACAACGCTCCCCGTACCGCGGAAAACACCCAATTCTCAGCTTCAACCATCATCACCATCTACTCCGTCCTCACACCGATACCCCGCACAATGACACAAGTTCATGGGTAAGAATCACCCGCCAGATGCACTTAATCTCAGCATTTCCCAGCAGAGGCACGCCTAAGGACACCTCAAGGATCAAAATTTCAAACACTTATAATTT
Source organism: Nilaparvata lugens (assembly GCF_014356525.2). NCBI lineage: Eukaryota > Metazoa > Arthropoda > Insecta > Hemiptera > Delphacidae > Nilaparvata > Nilaparvata lugens. The sequence continues at coordinate 31,450,395 of NC_052509.1, forward strand.
ACTTTTGACACAATGTCCAGACTTCATCGCACCACACCTCACTCCCCTCGGCTCGCCAAGGCGGTCCAAAATCATGCATCAACAGTCAAATTCGGTCAAAAAATAGAAAATTTATTGTTGAGTGTAGGTGAGAGAGTGAGTGTGTGAGAGAGAGAGAGAGAGAGAGTGAGAGAGAGTGAGCCCGAAGGAAAGGGTATGTGTAAGAGAGTGATGTGGTTGAGTGGGAGTGACAGAGTTCGATATATTATATGCTATATGGTGGGTGAGGAATAATAGTGTGTCCCTTACGCTACACTCACAGATATATATATATATATATATATATATATATAGTACATAAACCATATCCATAGATTTTGGAAGCGGCATGCTATCTTTTCAATCTTTTGAAACAACATTTATCGTCTAAGGTTGGTGAAAGAAGTTTTCTGCATTCCATAACAACAATCTGCAGACTGACGTCTCGGGTATTAGAACCAAAAGGCCTTGCTTTATAGAACTATAAATACTCATTCAGTATTACAATGCCTTGCTTCCATGAAACAAAGCAAATGTTTCCCGTTAGGTACTTCTGGAAAGCCCGGTCAATTTGTCATCGGTGGTGTCCAGGTAGAACTACCCTGCTCATAGACTATGTTCACTGAAGCGTAAAACCAAGTTAACCAAATGCTTCTATTTCTAAAAATTCTATTGCCAGGTATAAAGTACTGCACTTTGGCGGCAGGAAGAAGATGAACAATAATAGGAAAAAAAATATAGATAGGAGAAGATTATAACCGTGAGTACACTATTTTATCTATAACTACTCTTTTGACGAATTGAAAACTTATAAATTACTGGTGGTACTCCCATACAGTAACAGTCAGGGGTGTATTCAAATACCGTTGGATAACATCTTTCCAATATTGTTACATTCATCTAGAAGTATATAATCTGTTCTTTCTTACATTGATATCACTTATGTATAAGTTACTGCAGAATCAAAATTATTTTATATTGACTGAACAATTAAAAGTCACGAGTTTGGTGGAAATAATACATTTACATGGAACTCATTATCCATTAAAGGCAATCTACATATTCTAATAGGTTCTGGTAACACATAATGATAAATAGGTGCTCAATGATTAATGAAGCCTAACAACTTGAAATAAATTTCAAATTATTTAAGATTAAATTGCTCTACCTCGGTGCAAGTCAGCTTCACATTTGTACATGTATCATTGTATCGAATTATTAAATATTGATGATTTTGGTAAAACACATTTTAATCCTGGACTAGTAGTTCTATGAACATAGACTTCGCGCAGTTATAAACACAGCCTCGTCTCATACTGTCCATAAGAGTAAATCCTGTTTGTATGTTGTGTCGGCAAGATGTCGGTGTGAAAACGGATAATGGCTGTTGGGTTAGGTATCAAAAATATGCTTACATCAAAATCAAATCTCCTTCAACTTACTGGCAACAGGTCAACCCGAGTTGAAAGCAGATAAAGGTCGAGAGAAAATACTATGTTTTTCTTCCGTTATTAATTGCATGCGTCATTGCATGCAATGAATAGTCAACACGACAGCTGATTTTTTACTAAGTTACATTGATATATTAATTGCATGCGTTATTGCATGCAATTAAAAATCCACTCAACAGCTGAATTATTATGGATGATTCTATTCTGATTTTTACTGTAATATTGGCGTTCGAAGGAGACTTTACCTATTGTATTAACCTTAAAATGCAAAATTTTCAAAAAACCTTGTATATACGTCGAGGCACAACTTAAAAAGAAATATACCTGTCAAATTTCATGGTAATCTATTGCTGCGTTTCGCCGTATTTGCGGAACATATAAACATAAAGAGAAATGCAAAGCCGTCGACTTGAATCTTAGAACTCATTTCGCTCGGTCAATAAATCGAAATTTTAAGAAACCACAATAATATCCTGGATGAAAAGGGAATCAATTATTATGTATAGATTTGAATCTGAATGTCTAGGATCCACTAAACAGTCTACTAAATTCATCATTTTTTCTCCACAGGAGAAACGTTTAAAGCTGGCTTCAAATTTAATGATGTCACCACATTATTAACATATGTAATTATATATTTATATATGCTGTGAATAACAAATAGCTGTTGAATTAAATGCAACAGCATTATTGTTATTGCTTATATATTGTCAAGGCCACCTCCAATACAAGGCCCCGGCCTACGATATTGCATCGTCGCAGCGTAGGCCTAGAATCTAATACATGATTGGTGAAAAAGATCAGCTGGTATTTTTTAAAATATTTTTCACCTATCATGTATTAGATTCCAGGCCTACACTGCGACGTTGCAATATTGTAGGCCGGGGCCTTGTATTAGAGGTGGCTATGCTATTGTATGTTGGAAGCTGCTGCTAAACAGCTGTTTTTTTAAGCGTCTTGCTGATGATAAAACATGCATGACTAGCATGTGTGCACACACACGTTCAACACACGTGAACTGTCGTTAGTGGAGAGATTGATTGAAATATGATTTGTGGTGTTTTTACTGTAGAGCATGATCTTTTGTCAAGGATATTGCCAACTTCTGTTTTCGTTTCATGGCAAATTTTTATAGGTTCAATTGACTTTTCAGGTTTCTGAAATTTGTGTAACTTCCTTCAATAATAAATACGACGAAAATGGATGACCAGGCTTCAGTATATAGAGGACCCATTAGGGCAGGTCTAGCTTTGGAATGGTCCTATCGAGAAAATAAGTGGAAAATAACATTGTAAGTTTCCAGAATTTTTTGTGTTCGCTTTTCCACCACATGTAGGCTAGATGCCCAGAATGTACGATGAAAGTTTTCTCGGAGGTTCCTTCCTCCTTTCTTCTTTTTTCTCATCCTCTCTCTCTCTCCCACCCATCTTCCCTTGCCCATCTCTCCATTGCCGCCTTAGGGCCCGCTCTGATTTATTGTTATTGCTTTGAAAGGCGAGTTGTTTTCCAAAAGAGAAAATGTCATAGCACGTTCCCACTATTTGTCAAAATACGACTGTCCATTGTTGCTTTGGGAGCGGGGAAAACTGAAACGCGTATGTGTTCTCCACTTCATATACTTGTGTAGTATTTTTTTTCTGATGTTGGTAGGCTTTGCAACGAAGTAATTCTCAATTATCTGAGATGATTGGACTGATAGTAGACAATTGTGGAAAAATAATACTCATGATAATTTCTGCATATGTTTGAAATTACCTTACATATTATATTATGAGATAAGTGTAATTATGAAATTTGTGGCAAATATTATTCTGAAGCTGTGGAACCTCTCGATCATTTTTCAACATCATGAAATGATGGAATTGTCAATATTTCACTATAATGAATAATACAAATTAAGGCTCGGTGAAAATGTATTTAATTTGAAAATCTTGATTTCTAAATTCAGGAAGTTGAAAACGAAAGTAATCTCATCATAAAATATAAAAAATTCAAGATAATTATGGAGAAAACATTATAACATGCCTCTCCCGTTCTCAGTAATGAATATTGTTTTATATAATTCCTAGGGATTAAAAGCATTTCCAACAATTCTCCGATGAAGCTTGATATCTATCTCCAGTATCCTTTGTTCCTTCCCAAAGCTTAATTTCCTCACGCACGATACGCAGTCGCAATACATCATCTCAAGAAAAGATATCTGCATGATGCCTACATCCAGACAGGAAGCGGGACGATTCCAGTGATGTATGGAGCACATAGGGACGTAGCAGAACATGTTTTAAGGTCTTCATCGAGTGGGCCCTTTCGCCTCTTCGTCCCTTGTTGTTGCAAGCAGTGGTTGCTGCAGGGTCAAAAATATATTGTGCGTAAAACGTCGGTCGGTCGGACGGACGACGTCGGGTGGTTTTGTCCCTTTTTTGAGGTGGGAGGAGGAGAAACTGAAGGGACGGTTAGATGAGAGGGTGGAATAACTGATGGGGAGGGAGGGAAGAACGAGAGAGAAACGGTGGGCTTTGCCGGAACTGTGGAATATAATGTGTAAGATATGGCCAGCCCATAGAATCGTCGCATTATATCGCCTTCAATGACTCACAAAGGGGTCTGTGCAAGTTTTTGGCAGCAAATTGTTGATACATTCAACAACGACTTCGTAGAAGTTTGGTTTGTGACATTGAAGTGTGACATTTTTACTTTCCTTGCCCTATTACCATAGGTGAGGAAAGTATTGCTTTCCGAAAAAAATTAAGGTACACCAATTTCTAAATTTCCATACGTTTCAAGGTCCCCTGAGTCCAAAAAAGTGGTTTTTGGGTATTGGTCTGTATGTGTGTGTGTGTATGTGTGTGTGTGTGTGTGTGTGTGTGTGTGTGTATGAGTGTATGTGCGTCTGTGTACACGGATATCTCATCTCCCATTTAACGGAATGACTTGAAATTTGGAACTTCAAGCCCTTACAATATAAGGATCCGACTCGAACAATTTCGATCAGATGCAATTCAAGATGGCAGCTAAAATGGAGAAAATGTTGTCAAAAACAGGGTATTTCGCGATTTTCTCGAAAACGGCTTCAACGATTTTGATATAATTCATACCTAAAATAGTTATTGATAAGCTCTATCAACTGCCACAAGTCTCATATCTGTAAAAATTCCAGGAGCTCCACCTCATCTATGCAAAGTTTGATTTTAGATTCCTGATTATCAGGCTTCAGATACAATTTAAACAAAAAAATCAAGTGGAAAATATTAAGCATGAAAATCTCTACAATTAATGTTCAGTAACATCTTCACCTAAAATTGAAAATAAGCTCGAAATTCGAGAAATTCAATTGCAAACTGTTGGCAACTGTTGATTCTATTAAATCATTCACTATGAAGAGATTTCAGACATCGTGTGTCTCCAGCGTTATTGTCCTGTTACCAGCTGGCTCAGATCTTTGAATAGTAGACTTTTATGTGCGTGAACACTAGTGTCAGGTGATCAATTTTCATAACGGCAAGGAAAGTAGTGTAAGTGCGCCACACCAGATTTTTGAATACTGTTCATGTTATATTACTTCATACTTTCATACATTATTACTTTGAGGATGTTTTGGTTTATGCAGTGCAATCTATTCTTCGACAGCAATCTAATAGTCTAGATTCTGGAGCAACAAAAACATCATCTTTGTATGAAGTAAGGAAGGCTCCAACCTATGCTATAATCTCCCTCATCAATATGAATATAAATTTGAGAAAATATTTCATTGTAGAAAAGGAGATAGTCTTGTGTGAAAATATCATATATGAGTTTGTGTGTGTAATACTGCTAAGATATTATTCAATTTTATATAATCGCAACTCATTGTTACTATTGCTAGCGAGCAGACTATTTGTCTATGCCATCAGATTAAAATAATAATTTTGAAAATGTTGTATTACATTTTATTTTTTATGCCATAATTTATTGATATTTGTATACTGATTTCTTGATTTCTCATATTTATTAATAGTTGTATACTCATAATTTGAGAAATCAAATAATAGAAAATAGTATAGTATTACTTTATAAATGGAGATAGAAATTGAATTGAATTGATAATAATTAAAAATATAATAATGGAAAAATATGAGAATATCATGAAACAAAATAGGCTTTGTCAATGCAAAACTCTTGAAGAAGCAACATGAGAAGGGATTTTTTCAACATTACCTAGCTCGAGACAGGTGAAATAATAGATAGGTAGTCAGATTGACTGATAATTTCACTGTATGAATAAAAATCTGGTGTGGCGCACTTACACAACTTTCCTTGCCGTTATGAAAATTGATCACCTGACGCTAGTGTTCTCGCGCATCTCAAGTCTACTATTCAAAGATGTGAGACAGCTGGTGATAGGACAATAACGCTGGAGACACACGAGGTCTGCTATCTCTTCATAGTGAATGATTTAATAGAACCAACATTCTTGCCAAAAGTTTACAATTTAATTATCACATTTTCTAGAATTTCAGGCTTATTTTCAATTTTAGGTAAAAATGTTACTGAACATTAATTGCAGAGCTTTCTATGCTCAATATTTTCCATTTCGCCATTCTAGCCGCCATATTGGATTGCATTTGATCGAAATTGTTCGTGTCGGATCCAAATTTCAAGTCATTCCGTTAAATGGGAGATGAGATATCGTGTACACAGACGTACATACACTCATATACACCCACACCCACACACATACACACACACACACACACACACACACACACACACACACACACACACACACACACACACACACACACACACACACACACACACACACACACACACACACACACACACACACACGCACACCCACACGCACACGCACACGCACACGCACACACGCACACACGCACACACACACACACATACAGACCAATACCCAAAAACCACTAATTTGGATTCAGGGGACCTTGAAACGTATAGAAATTTAGAGATTGGGGTACCTCAATTTTTTTCGGAAAGCAATACTTTCCTTACCCATGGTAATGGGGCAAGGAAAGTAAAAAATACTAAGATTCCTTTTATCTGAAACGCATTATCTATTGAAGACGTCTGATTGGTAGTATGTTAAAATGATACTTTGATGATAAATATGGGCTATTTGATGAGTGAATATTTTATTCTCCATGGATTCAAAGTTGTGTATTCTGAGATGAAAATATCTTTACTTTTTCAGTTCAGAAGCTGATTTTTCTTTGGGAAACAATTTTCATGCTTCGAATAAAATTCTTATAAATCATAGAAATAATATTGAAAGTCTGAACGAGATGTTATGCAATGAGGAACTGAGAGGAACTCTTTCTCTACCCTTATGGACTGTAAAATATGCTATATAAACTCAAATAAAGATGGCGCCAACATTCATTCTCATATTTTATGAGGCGACTGGTCAACCAGGAAGACTGATCAATAAAAATATTTCTATTGATGCTGCTTCCTCAAGATATTATTCAAACTAAATTCACAAATAATAATATAAAACGTTCAGTAAGTCCTTACTGTTCAACTCAACATTTTCCAACAATATTTATTTTTGCATCAGTCTTTTTTATGGAGGCTAATTTTTCATTTATTTACAAATGTCACTTCATATCAAATTTTAAAGCTTTACTCAAATGACAGGTTATTTGTCAATTTCTTATTTCTTTACATAATCTACTGCCATGGAATATACATTTCAACATAAAAGTTTCATTTACAGGCGTTAATGAGGTTCTTATTGTATGGACGTACTGTAAGCTACTTTTTTGAAAATAATTTTAACAGTTTGATTTGAAATGTTGTTTTGAAATTGGAAAATTCGTAACCGATTGATTCATTGAAGCCATGCAATGTTCTCCATGGAACATCCATTCAGTTATTCTTTTCTTATCGATTCAGGTCGGCTGTGAAAAAATTGAAAGCCTCGTTCAAGTACTTTTTCTACAAGGGGCTACGAACGGTACTTGCAATATTTATACATATATATTGCAGTACACAATCCAATACTGTATATTACATGTATCGACCAATATAGGTGTGTATTGTCATATATCTTTATATTTCAATAGGTAATAGGGTCGTATTGTTGTTCATTTGGCACGCACGCATGTAGATTGAGCAATAAATATTCGCGTCTCCGAAACGATCGCACAACCATAAAACTGCATTATATTTTATAGCTAGCACGCGTGTGTAGAGCAGATAGATGTATTGAGGGGTCAGGAGCTGGGTCCTAGTCAATAGAGACGTAGCTTTATGGAGAGTACTGGTGGGGTTTTGGATTAAACGCCCAGGTACGATTGCTCTTTGCCAGAGAATCACCTCAATGCAATGAAACCGTTACCCACCGTGAAGATAGCGCCATTACTGTAATGATTCCTAGAATGGGGACTTTTTTATTTCTTTTGCATTTCTTGTTTATAACTTTACTTCTTTCAAATTTGATCTTTATAACTTCTCTCTTTTTCTAGTTTTGAGTTTGATGTTTACAATCTACCTGTTCACTGGGAGTGAAAATTGGAGGAGTTTTATTGTTCAGACATTCCCTCACCGTTGCGTTTGGAGCTGAACCTACCGTTTTATATTTATTTTTTTTTTGGGATATCAGGAGCATACAAATAATTGTATCAAATCCTCTGAATAGAAAATTGAAAAATGTAATGATTCAATACAACTATACAGAAGTGGTAAATATAAATAGGTGAAAGGGTATAGGTGAAATAAGTGAATAGTGGTAAATAGGTTTGCATTACTCTAATTGATGAAGAAGAACATAATTATACATTATTTATATATACATTATAATATCATTCATCCATTTAACAATAATAAAACACATACATAATCATTAAAATGATTGGCTATGGAAAAACAGGCTTATAGCCCTTACCACGGATACTATAGAATAAATACTTTGGTACCTCGGTCCTTACTATTCCATTCCCGAAATTTGATTGAAAATTAATTCAAAGAGGTTATGATGCTTCATCACTTTCACACACAACTATTTTTATCCCAAAAAAATAATAAAAATTTGAATTTAGAATGTTAATCATGAGAAATGAATGGCCGTATGTCATCTTGTCAAGAAGCCTAGACGTCCCATATAATTATGACTGAATTTCTCTAGCCAGGTCACTCATGCTTTTTCGGATAAACTGTCCGTCCCGGAAAAAATATATGGAACCATGGATGAGGCCCATGGATGGTTAAATGAAACCAAGTTCAATATGAGTTTGGATATTATATTTTATTATTCAGCATAGATAGGACCATCCCGTCAGAGACTTCTTATCAACAAACTAATATTTTTCTTCATTACCCAGGATCTATTAGAAATATTACTACATTTTTCTATTAAGAAATTGAAAAAAAATCACTTAAAACCTCTCCATTCTTTAATCTTTCTCATAAATATTCTCAAATTCAAACGGCAGATGTTGCCTTGGTAGCATTGAGTTTGAATCTACAGAGTCCCTTGCAGAAAGAAGCCCTTGATCAATATGGTTCGCAGATCATTGGAAGTGAGATAAGCCTGGTACTATCAATTTTTCATGGAAATCCATAAGATAATCATTCTCATCACTGAAATTAAGTTGAAAGATAGTTGAATATAAATATTAAATGAAAGACTGAGAAATTGTCAAAAACCACAGATTTATTGATAGTTTATCAGAGATTGAGAATGGTGTCAACCAGAACCGGTCTTTCTAACTATAATTAATCTGTGGTTTCTGAAAATTTCTCAGTCTTCTATTTGATATTTATGAATAATCACCACAATATCAACTTATCAACTACACAAAAAGTGAATATAAATTTCTGTCAACTGAGAACCCAATCAAATGAGAATGGGAACATATTTTCACCAGCTTATTGTAGAGAGCTCCACTGCCTCACTAAGGATAATGGGAGAGCTCGGGTGAAGACTACAAACATAATTTCGCACCAGAATGGAAATTTGCATGACGTTACATGCGAGTGGTGTGAGCATCCACAGAAAGACATGCTCGAAAGAAGGGTGGAAAGTAAACATTCGAAAAGGGAAAGTGATGGAAATAGTGGCTACTAGACTGAGTAAGGGAACGTTCCGATGGGAGCAAGGTAGCAGGGAAACCAGAGAAAAGTAATGGGGTGATAGGAAAAACAAAGATAAATTTGAAGATAGTGAATTGTCGTGGGAGTGAGGAAGAGCTCCGGTAGAGAGGTTATTTTCAAGGGACGGACTTGCGTTGTGCCATTTTGACGGGACGGGACGGTAAGAGCAGACAGATAGACAAGGCAAGTGCATTAGCCGTGGGATACGGAACAGCTGTTGCACTGATTTATCAATAATACACCACGCTGTTTGCCTCATACCCTCATACCGTCCACCACACATGCGTAACCAGTGGGATTTGGCAGCTCTTGCCGTGCTTGTGAATTCGTTGCACAATTCAAGTCACTTGACTGTTATCAGAATGGACACACGAGACGAATCCAGGCCACATCATCAAAAATTGTGAAAAATCTACACGTGAGTTCATAATTATATAAGAGAGCCCTCAGTGCTACGAATCAATCGCAATTACATAAAGCTAGCTTATCGAAGGTTATTTAAAAATCAAACTTAATATCGAAATTTGCACAAATATTCAAACTTAAGGTAAAGTCCTATTGAGAACATCTTATGAGAATTTAATATTCAAGTATGCTCAGAGCAAATATTTATTGATATTTGATTTATTATATACGCTCACTTATTAATCTTTCTTATCAGTTATTTATAAGAATTTTCTGAAGCTCATGTTCATAAGATAAATTATTTTATCCAAATTCCACCAGAGGCCGAACTCAAGCCCTGATATATTTTAATATTTAATATTTCATATTGTTGGAAGTGAGATTTATAAATTTTATTCGACAAGTAATAGCTGGTCGACAACTGAGCTATGGAACTAAACAGAATATATGCTGATTAAAAAACCACGAGATTTATTAATTGATGCTAATAAGCAGAGTAAAACATTTTTGTGAGCTATCTGTGATATTTTCTGCAATATATATATTCTCATATTATTTTAATATTTATCTTTCCTATTTTTTATTATTGCTCGTTTGATATTTTCATGCATATTATATATTTTTATTTGTTGAATGGTGTATCCTTCATTTATAATCCTGTGTTCATGCATGACCAATCTTGTTCTAGTCTGTTTTAATTCTATGATTGACAAATCATTTAAATTATCAACCAACTATATTCTTCAACGAATAAGTTGGATAAATCGACGATATACAGCATTGATTATTAAATCTTCAGAAATATTACGTTTTCAAGATTTATTTAAATTATTCAGAACCATCGCAGCTGATTTGGAAGAAACCAAGGGTCATAGTATTAAGTTGCAGCAGCATTATAAATTCATAGAATTTATAAGGTATTCTGATAGACTGTCGCCTTTGATTCCACTCGGTATCATCTCACACTGCTGACCCCTTTGTCAGATGGTGGCGAGTGGTGTTGGTATCGATACCATATTGTCTAGTACAAAATTCAGAACCCTTATATCTATCCATATATTCAGCATCTATAATTGCGGAGTCGACCAGATCAATCGTGAGAATTGCAAATTAATAAAGCAGCCACCGTTTGCAGCCATTGGAAGCAGAGAATTATTTGAGCTCCTTGAAGAGCTGGTAAGAAATGTATGGTATTTATCTTTCAGGAGGCGTAAAAATACTAATAGTATTCAAAAATCTTCTGCTCTACCGACTACTGCCAGCTGGGCACATGCGACGCCAAAAATAACGTCACAAATTGAAATGCAAAACTATGACTATGAGATACATTATGTTAAACATATCTTATGATCATGCTGCAATCAAAAACATGATATCATAAATGCGAACAGGATATTGGAAATAGAAATCTAGCTATTCAGATGTGAACTTGTAATGAGAATGTGAATTTCTATATAGAGAAACCACTACATGCAAATATTACCTGTTACCACAACATGGTAACCACAAAGGTCATTGAGAAAAGTGGTAGAATTTCATGTCAGCCAGAGTTGAGAGACACAGAGTGCAGGATTCAAGAACGAGGAGGAACTAAGAGCAAGATTCAGGAATTAAGAGGAACCGAGTGCAAGACTTGAGAATATAGAGGAACTAGGAGCAAGATTCAAGAATAGAGAGGAATTGATTGCATGAGCAAACACAAGGACTTGATTATTCCAACACGTTCGACACACATAAAACATAATCCAACAAGTCGGAAGAGAATTCTTGTTGTAATGTAAATTAATTCCAAAATTTTATGCAAGTTTTTTCTCAAATATGTCTTGTTGATGACCAATCTCATTCCTTATTATTTGGGCTCTCCTTCTCCCTTTCAATCCCCTATTTCATGAAGAACTGATGTAATTCACTGTAAGAACGATGAATATCGGTTGAAAAATCGCCGTTGGATGGGATCCGAGAGAGAAGACGCCACTCACTGCAGAATGAAAAGCATTAATTGCTTATAAACTCGAATTTTAATCGCCTTTGTGCTTCCTCTCGCTTAGCATTTTGCGCCTGAGGGCCGCCATGGAACAGATGCTGCTGTTGGAAGGAAGCTCCCAGTATTTATTTATCTAGCAACAAAGAAGAGTGCCATCGCAGAAGGGGGAGAGGAAGTTGTTGTTTAATTAAAATAGGCTCCAGTTGTGATGGTGTATGGATGGGCCAGTGGACTGGGAAATAGTGGGGCATTTCACGGGTATTAACCCTTTCGTTCCTCGCTCTTATCCCGAAAAAAGGGAATGGACCGAAGTTCCAGTGAAAAGGGGGTGGGAAGTTCTCTGGAGAAGGGTGAACTCTTTCAGCAAACCTGCTTCATTATCGTTATTCTTTATAGCGTCTTCTTTTCCTTCGGTCCAAATGAAACAGAGGCAATCTGAAACCCTCAATTGATGCTACTTCAATATGTTCCATGACTTCGTCAGTTCTCGATGGAACTCAAAGTGTTACAATAAGGAAATTTGTATTAATCGATGGAATAGAACATTGTTTAAAGTGTTATAATACCTATATTTCAAATATTAACTTTAATACTGAGTAAACTAATACTAACTAGAAGTAAAGACTTGAAATCGTACAATCTGAACATTTATGCAAATTTAAATCCGATCTGCTTTAATTTACCATGATACCACCAATAACCCATTGTATAGGAATACTTGTAATGAAACAATAACAATATAAGGATATTTTTCACTTAGTTCGAAGGCTGACAGATTGTTGTTGAAAATCTTATTTGAATAATGTATATGACCAGAAATGGTTTAGGAAATATCCAATGAGTTCAATTGGAATTTCAGTGAAAACGTTTTTATAGAGCTATGTTGGCTGTATCAATTCATTTTATGAATATTCGAAATGATAAAATAGTAGGGTTGTTCAATCGCAATGTTGTAATCTATCGGCTTCAATAAACAGTGGAACTTGGAATATTAACGCTCTATATCATTGAATATCTTCTTGTGCTATCTTTACAGTTTGGTTCTACTCAACTCAAGTTTAATAGCCGACAGTTGAATTGAATTCCCTGACCATTATTTACTATCCTTCTGGTTATTGGAAACACACTTCGAATACTATAGGCACAACCATCCCTTATCATTTCTTGCATTAATCATGCACTAGCACATCAAAGGTGTCATCACTAAAGAGATTGAAAAAAATCATTGCACCTCCAAATTGTGCTGATTACAGAGCATAGAAAATGCTTGGCAAAAGTTGGCAGTGCTAGCTTGTTGCCTGCTGCTGTGTGATGCAGTGGTCCCCCTGGGGGGTAAAGGGGTGACCAGGGGGTACTCTCCCCCCAAACAACATCCCTCTCATTACTTGGAGCCGGTCCAAAAACAAGAGCCAAACTTTTTTGCACGGACAATGAGCAGCAATGGAGTCAGCAGCAGCAACAGAGAAATGCCAAATAGAAGCGGAACAGCGGCCAACCGACCGTGAGGATCAGCACAGGGAAAATATCACACAGCAGTTGCCGACATTTGGGTGCCCCACTCACTCCTCCTCTTCATCCTTCTTCTCTTCCTCCTTTTTCTCCTCCTCCATCCTCCCTCCTCATCCTCCTCTTCTCACTCTCCCTCTTGTTCATCATATTCCTTTTAGTTCTCTCCTCACTTTTACTACTATTACTCTTTTTCATCCTCCTTCTCCACCACTTTTACTTCTATTTCTCTTTTTCATTCACCTTTCCTTTCTCCACTTCCTCTAAGTATTTTTTCAAAGTATTTTGTTGATTTCATCCTACTTTTTTCAAGCTCTCAAATTTTTAATTCTTTCACAACTGCATCCTTATTCACCGCTTTCTCCTCTTATACCTCTTTTCATTTTTCTCCTCTTCCTATCCTTCCTTCCATCTTCTATCGTTTCCTTCCATCTTGATCTTCCTTTTATATTCAACTTCCTTCTTTCTCATTCTCCTTTTACTCTCCTGTGATATCCTTCTTGTTCTCCCTTTCATCATAATAATTATAGAATTACCAATATTCTCTTCAATTTTCCAAACTAGTTATTACCCCCTCCCTTTTCTACAGTTATTTCAGTTTTGTAGCTCATTCCATCTTCCTCTTTTTTTATTCCAACCTTTATTGTCTTTCCCATCTGAATTTCATCCTTTTCAATATTTGTATGCTTTTCTCCCCATTTTATACCCTCTCACACCCTCCTCAACCAATACCACTCTCTATCTATCTTTCTTAAACCCAAATCCCTTGTCTGTCTATCCCTTTCCAACATCCCTCACCCTCTATCCATCTCCCATTCACTTGACTTTCCACCGCACATCTATTTCTCTCGAACATTTGCTTGCGACTATCCCTCTCCAAATCCTCTTCGTCTCATATGTGTCTTCCAAATCATATTTACCTCCTCTCCATCACTCTTCAGCTATTTTCCATCTATCCCTTTCATTGACACCATCTGCAGCATCTATTCAACTCTCTCCAATCATTGCCCCTATCTTTTCCTCTCAAACCCCCATTCAGCCCTCTCTAACCCGAATTTCTGCCATCTCCCGTCTACTCTCCCATCTCACCAGCAGATCAATAGTTGGCCCTCATCAGCCACACATACCCACTGACTCAAGCTCAATTACATGCCACTTCCTCCACTCAACTCACTAGCAACTGGATGAGACTTTTATCAATTTGTTTGTGCTGATAATTAATCTGGATATTCGCTCAACAAGCGACGAAGATAGGATGGAGATGAAGTGGACATTTTGTGCTGGGTGGGATGAGTAGGAGAATGGAGTGGAAAAATTGGTAGCGTGAATAAGATAAGGCTGTAGAAGGTTTGATAAGGGGTGGGAGGGAATGAGGATGAGGAATTGGGGAAGTAGGAGGTGGAGAAAGAGCAGGAGGTGGTGAATTATCAGGAGGAGGATGAGGAGGAGGAGGAGGAGGAGGAGGAGGAGGAGGTGGTGGAGTAGAGGGAGGAGGACGTGGAAATACTGCGGAGACCCGCATTCCATAGTAGGCATCATCTGTCACTTTCAAGGTCATCGATTCTCTGTTCCGCATTGGAGCACTTTGCTGCTCGCAATTGTGCTGCTTTCAACCATGTTCAATGAATTTTTTTTAGTTCTTTGATAACAATGATCACAAGTGAACCTTATAGCGTGAATACTCATTTCATACTTAATGAATAACAACTTTCATGCCTGTTTTCACCAACCGTGGTCAAGGGATTTGAACATGGTTAAAGTCTATCCGATGGTCAAATCAGCAATAAGTCCTTCCACAAGCACCAGTTACGTTTAATCACGATCAAACCGATGGTCAAGTTTGACTGCCGCCGAATAGGCGATCAAATTATTTGGACACGGTCAAAAGAATGGTTCGATCAGTTCCGTGCTTGTTTGTAGGTTATGTTTGTGACGTATGAAAAATCCCAACGTTTTTATTGCGATTGAATTTCGTTGTAGCAAGTTATTTATTAGGTAGTTCTCAGACTCTTTCAATATTGGTAAATTACTATAGTATGGAAAATGGAGGAAGATCTTGAGAAAATAATAATGTACTTCTCAACTTCTTGAAAATATTCTTCTTGACCGCGTGATGCTCAAGAGAAATAAAGAGATAACAGAGTTGAATTTTTTAGTACACAATATTTTATCCAATCCTTGGATAAACCTCGATGCTACAATGGATCCAATTAGAATTGGACAATGTTCCTTTGTTGTTTTGTGCAAACAAAAAATTGCCAAAATTGATGGTAATTTGTAAATTTCTTTAGAGTATTGAATTTATATTTGAAATATTATTATAGACTAGCAGGGCACCCTTGCTTCGCTACGGGAATTAAAAGATAAAATTATTTTTGTGAAACATTTATAATCTTAATCCTACCAAAATTGTTATAATCGTTTTTGAGATTAGGCCACAACTTGGCATGTAAATTCTTAAGTCAAATCATTCAAATAATTAATTGATGTGTTGGAAGTGCTCTGTAGAAGAGTAGTCTTATTGCAGCGAATTTTGTAGGATATTTATAAGAGTCGCCCTCAACTTTATTCATTGACAATTAATATTTCCTGTTGACAGTCATCAAATTAGCAGTGATCATGCTATTTTTGCTTTGGCAATTGAAGATTAGATTCCAAATTAGGTTGATTCGAAATTTGATGACTCTGGTATCCATGGATCTCTTGCTTATTCTGGAATTTTTGGCATAGTCTGTAGCTTACTTTTCGTTTCACTTATCCAAAAGTGTAAAAGCAGCCAATCCACTGATTCTTTCTTCCATGGAAGTCCATTCAATCATAAGAGTCCATTCATAATAGTATAACATTTATTGTGGCTGATTTCACATGTCCTAAACTCTACAATCATAAATATTGAATCAAAATCGTTAGAGCCGTTTTTGACATCCGTCCGACATAGATACATATATCTACAAACACACATATTCAAACAAATCGCTTTCTTAGTATAATAATAATTATTGACCTCAATGATTATGATCTCATTCAATGAGAGCTTCTTTTACATAATAATAACAGCTGGCATCAAGAGCAGAAATGTCAAACAGTAGCGATCATCAACATCATTTTCTTCATCTGATCTAAAGTAACCAGATTATAGTAAGATTCACATCAATGTGTCAGCATTGTCTAAAAGGGGAGCATTGATGCTATTAATGAGGAATACTGACAGTCAACGAACTGTTATACATACATATTCTCCAATTTTTTTATCGAAAGCTACCTTTTATTTTTTTGGTAAGAAAATCAATGTTTGGGAATAATTGATTCATGGGAAAAGCGCCTTACTTCTATGCAAGATATTTTCACATTAGGAAAAGCAACAACAGCTATTTGGCCAGTTTTACTAAATAACACCTTTCTTTCGCCCAAGTTAAATTTTGGCCGAATTTCCTCATTCTTCACAAACAGATTCCACAACGGACACTTCTGAAGTTTTTAAAATACCCCTTTAAGCAGTTTTCGCGATCTGTCGGATATACAAACAAAATTAGTCTTGATAAAATAGGATCAATTGATAGAAGCAACTTCCGTCATAAAAGTTTGTTATATGAAAAATAAAAATTATCAATACTCCCAGGAATAGCTCTGATTGAAGTAGCAGTGCCCAATCAATTTGTTCTCGATGAATGCATTTCTATTGATTCTTCAAATTGGTGGCAACCTAATGAAATAATCTCAATTCATTGCCATCCTGACAAAATTATCAATTGGTCGCCAGTTATCAACTGTTTCGAATAGGTACTCTCTCTAGATTATAGTTCTATAGTAACATATGATATGGACAATTCAATTATAATTAAGTGATTAGGAGAAGAAGAATATACATGCTAAAAGACGAACTTTAAACCCTTAAAAACCACCCTTAGAGTTGAAATATCGCCAAAAGATTTCTTTGTGAGCACCTAGGACGTATAAGGAAGCTATATTCTAAGTTTTGTTGCAATCCATCCAGTAGTTTTCCAGAAATCGTGATCAGTGGGTCAGTGAGTCAGTGAGATAAGAATTTTATAAGTATAGATGTGTGATCATCAAAAACGTGTGTGTTGCATTGTCAGGAAATTGATATTTTGTAACTTGTTAACAGTGCTAAACGATTGTGACAGATAATAATGTACATTGCAGTATCCAGTACAATTTTATAAGGTCGGTAATACCAGTGTGTATAGAATGTGATTTTATTATGTATTATGTATTCTATACTCACTGGGTAATTCACGGTGATAATGATTCCATTATCAATATTCTGAGTCACTGAATTTCGTACCGGAGTAGAAAAGATTTATTTATATTTATTTATTGATAAACAGAACACAATTTTTTAAAATGATTGGGATAAAACTTGTAGAGTCGTATTCGACTTGTACGTGCCCAGCTAGCTGTAGTCGGTATAAAGCCAATAAAATCCCGGTAATTGAGATATTTGCCCTTGGTGATAAAATGATACCACAATATTCTTACCAGCTCACTGGGTAGCTTATATAAGTCTCTGCTCCAATATGCTGCAATCTGATGCTGCTGTGTCAGTCTGCAATTCTTATCATTGATCTGACAGCTCCCACAATATGGATGCTGAAGAGATGACAAATATAAGAGTTTGCAATAGCATATGAAAGCGTATAATAGGCCTACCAACTCCAAACCGACTCGTTACCATCTGACAAAATGGGTCAATAGTGTGAGATCATATCGAGCGGTGTCAAAGGTGGCACAATTTCGAATACCTTATAAGTTCTATCTTATCACGACTAGCTCAATATTTCCTTGGAAAATCATGATTATGAAAAGAAAATGGAAATTGAAAGAAAAACTAGCCTGAAACCAAACTCATCAGTGGAAACCTTGGAAAATTGTTGTCAACAACGCAATTCCGAAAGGAATATTAATTATCACTCTATAAAAATAAAATATCAAGATTATTATTCGAGATCTAAATTATGTTCCACTAGTTTATTCTAACAAATATTCAAAGTAATGTGATTCAAGGAATTTAGATCAACCTTGAATACTTGCATTTCATTCCAAGAAAGTAACTGATCATTGTAAAACTTTTATTTCTATATTAATAGAAGTTGCAAAGCACTATTTTGTAATGAGATCAAGCTCATTAAGCTCATTTTTTAACATCTGAAATATCTAAAAATGGATCATAAAAACTTGGAAGCGCCCTGAAAAATCACAATTTTCAAACACTGATATTTCTCAAAATATTGAATTTCTTACGAAGCAAATTACCACACATGAAAGAAGGAATTTTGATGTGCTACCTGTCAATTTGAAATTTGAAAGCTCCAAAAAAGTGTATTTGTAGTTATTTTTGTTCGAAACATGTTGATTGGAGGTTGACTCAAGCCGCCTGCACATCCTTTTGTTAAAAAATATTAAGAATCTACTCTCTGTTAGTTTCTGTGGGAATATGTTAACGTATCAACATTGAAATAGTGAACTGGATTATTGTGATGGAGATTCACAACTTAGAATGTTTATGAACTCCAAAAGTTAGTCAAAATGGTGACACACTATAAATAGCTGGGGGCACTATAACATCAGCTCGAGACAGTCAGCAGCCAAATTTCTGAATCTCCAGACTATTCATGTCATAAGAGTTTTCTGTGTGCCAATGTAGACTATTTCCGATGATTCGCCTCAAAGTTATATCAAGTTTTTTTTTAATTTACCTGAAATTTATTATATCTGATCTATTCATGAAGTTTTAAAACTTTGTTTAATGTAATCCTTTTATCAAATCAGTTTGAGAGCGATTATAAATGTTTATATAGATTCAATCGATCATCATTATAATAATTTAGAATTCATTCTGTTTCACTCAACCATTCTGATATCAGAAACATTTGAAATATTTAAAGTATCTGCAAAGACAATTTATCCTATACTATTGAATGAGCAGCTTTTGTTTATATGTTTAGATGTTTATATGTTTGTATTTCACCAGATCTCGAAAACGGCTTTAACGATTCTCACGAAATTCAGAACATAGTAGGTTATAATATAAAGATTCGATTGCACCAGGTCTCATCCCTGGAAAAACTCGCTGAAGGACATTAAAAGGATAATTACTATTTCATCCTTGGAGAAACAGCTGATAATAATTATTTCGACGTCTGTTGGTGATGGAAGTGAGTGAGCGAGTTCATGTGTGTGGGACTGTCAAAATTATGACTCAGCTGTTGAACTTTTGTAATGATTGAATCAGGTACTTAGTGCCGGTTGCAAAAAAGCTGGGTTATTTCCAATCCTGATTAATTCAAGTAGATCCATCTTTTTGGTATGGTCTTCTCTGATTTGGTTCACGTGAAGTTGATCAGGATTAAAATTTAACCGGCTTTTGTTCAACTGGGCCTTTGTGAGGGAAATTATTCCATTCCTCTGGGAATTAATCTCAATTTACTGTGATTGGATGGAACATTTCTGTAAGAATGTTATTATCATTTCTTCTTTCGAAATCTTTTAAAATAAATTTTTTTATGCTTTTGTACTCCAGAGCGAAGCTCGGTCCCCGATATTAGTGAACTATACAAGCTGAGCTGTATAATATTCAGCTGATATATCAGTTACATTATTACATTATACATTATTGAATCCATTGGAACCCATTCATCGTCAATAGCCAAGATAATATTATTCACTCAATGTGTCTTACATTTTATTAATAAATTTCCAAGAGACTTCATAGACCGAATTAGGAGTGCTTGTTAGTTTTATTTTAAATAGCTGTCGCCCTGCCATATATCGCACTGAAGGCCCGAAAGCCTTTGCAGTGTGCTTGAGCTGAGAGGCGAGACGGACGACGAGCGTATCAAACAACGAAGAGGACCGCTGCGTGCTAAACCGCACGGAGCCTACACGGGGACCAGGGCGACGCTGCAAGGCTGGACCAACTCCGCCGCTGAGGGCATCACCGACAACCACGGCCAAAATACGACCTCTGTGCTGAGCCCGATCGCTCAAGCAAACCAGATAATTTTGATAAAATAATTATAGTAAATTGAGAGATTCATACAAACATCCTTAGAAGAATATTTAATTAATTTTGTAAAGGCTTGAAAATGCAATAAATTCTCAAACTTATTAAAAGCATCCACACCCTGATGATAAAATCGGATTGAAACGTTCATCAGAATTTCGAAAAAGGAATTTTTTTTTTCATCGATTTGGCAGTCAGATTTTCATAGACTTGGCAGTCACGTTGACTGCCAAGCCCATTTCTATGACATTTCATACCAGACCACGGTAAATTGAGGAGCTAGATGGAATAGGGGCGTAAACCAAGTTCTGCCCTTTTTCCGTTAAATGCTTTTTTGGAATCTACGTAGTTTAGTTGGTATACCTGCAAAGTTTCACTCTTATATCTTCTTTCTCGAGATCATGACGTTGATTTTCAGGAGGCTATGTTTGTCAGCAGTTCTAGTTTCCACAGTCTGTGATCAGAGCTTTCAGCTTAGGCTTTTGGATTGTTTGTAAACAGAAATGCTTCATGATTATTATTCTTCAATACGTTATACTTTGCTTTTGAAATCTTAGAATTAACTTTGAGTAATAGAAAGTATTGGAACTTGATTTTTTTTATTCTATTAAACCTACGTCTTTACCGATACCTGAGTGATGACCAAAAGGCATATTTTTTGAAAATATATTCGCAAAGTCTCAGGCAGCTACCACTTAGGTTATTGATATTAAGATGTATATAACGTTTTTTCTTATCTCATAAAGGCCTGTTTCGAACAAATTTGCAAAGTCCAGCAGACTAATACCATTTAGGTAGTTATAACTTTTCTGTTTGTTATCATTTATTATTTATTTTTGAAAAATAAATTCAATAAATATCATCATTATTAGGTTTTTATCTATTAATCATCATCCATTCAATTTTTTTATTATTTTACAGCTGAAATATAATGCAAAGTCTCAAATGACTGAAACTGCCCTTCTTCCATTCAATGTGACTTGAACGGAAAAAGTTCAGTATTGAGCTGTTGAATGGAATAAGGGCAGTTACAAGTATATTTTAAACATTCAATATAGATTAACTGTAGCTGTATACTTTGAATTTTTATATTCCACTCCATTCATAAGATATCAAACTACCATATGATACTAGTTCCAAGTATTTAGAAAAAAACCTCTCTATTTTGAAACTAGTTGAAAACTTCAAGGCCCATTTTCTCGAAATCCCAATTTCTGGGTTACGCCCCTATTCCATTCAACTCCTCAATTGTACTACCCATTCAAGTGTATTATTTTTTTTGTGGCATATAAATATACCTTTTGACTCGCATTCAACTATTTTCTTGTTTACTGAGAAAAAAAAAGTGTGACACTTTCTTGGTTCACATGGCCTGGCTGTAAGTCAATCCCTCCTTGAGGCCATGTGACCCAGAAAAGTGTCTCACATTTTTTCTTCAAAGATCCACAATAAATTGTAACATATTTAAATTCGGATGGATAAATAAAAATTCCTATTTGAAGAAATTTATAGGTGTAAGTGAAATAATAGGCTAATATCGCCAAAGATGGTAACGTTAAAGATTAGATAATATCAGGCATCATGGCCAAATTGTACAACAGCCGAATAGGAATGGAAATAATTTTTGCTACCTTATAATATTATATAGAATATTGAAAATTTGAGGTTAGGCGTAAAACATCTACTGATCGGCGACCTAATAATCAACCGAGTCGCATAACGTAGAATCTGACCAAACACCTTGGCAGAAACTTATTGTAGCAAAACAGTATTCAACTTGAGGAACCAAAGGTTACACGTGGCTAATTGTTGTAATATAAGAATCAATTCATAACCGTTATAAAATTACTTTGCATGTAAAAAGCATATTAAAAAACCCAAACAAAAATAATTAAATGTATTAAGGAAGTAGGAGGTTACTAGGCACATGAATACTATAATAATTTGCATGCACCAATCAAATGGTGGCAATTGATAGGCGGCAATAGTGAGCTGATTCAAATATATTTGTATATATTTCTACAAATGATAAGAATTTATGAATTATTATTGTGCAGTTTATGTTATGGATACGGCCTGGAGGCAAATAAATTATTAAAGATGTAACATAAGTAATAATTTAATAGTTTGGTATGGTCTATTTGAGCCATGAATGACGGAGGAAAAGATTATTTAAATTTTATGTAAATTTGGAAATCGGAAATGGAAATTGTGAATTGGAAAAGAGATTTTCGACACTTGCCTGCCAACGACCACCATGAGATGTCACCAAAAATTATAGAGCGTAATATCTTACTATACCTTTGATAGCTTAAAGTTAAATCGAATTTCTAAATTTTTTCATAAGACTTTGTGATGCTAATGTAAAGCAGAAGTCATTTTAAATAATTTTTTAACCCCTTGGAAGAGATGACTCTGGCTACAATAATCCAGGACCACCAGGAGTTTGGATTGACATCAGCAGCTCATAGAAAATTCCAGCACGTGAGTGAAAAATATTGAAATAGTGATAGGGCGCCCTCAGTGCTTCAAAATGAAATAAGAATCAAAGCTAGCTTGTCGAAAGGGTTTTTTATAAATTAAGAATTTGGTAAAAATACTTGTGCAAGTTTAAAGATAGTATAAAAGGTATTTTATTAGATGGTAACGAATCAATCCATATATCAAAGGACCCATCAATCAAAGAATACTAAGTTCTAGGCTGTTAATACAATATTCATATGATCATTAATTTCTGCAATATAATTTGCGATAATATAATGTAGCTCTGATTTACTAGATGAATTGATCTATCTATTCCGTCAGGTGCCGAATCTTGCACCCTGAGATAAAAAATATTTATTATAAAGAAATCTATTTGGAAATCATAGAATTTAATATACATTTGGATTATTAGTTTGTCAATTTATCATGCTGATTTAAGAAACTAATATACAAAATAGAATCGTCCAAGTTGACAAGTATCAGCAAGTTGATATCAAAGCTACATGCAAAAAGATGCATATGATCATGAAATGAAAGCACATGGTAACTTTTTGTGCTACAGAACTTAAAGAATAATATTAATCTGTGATATTTTATTGATTTCGTTTCTTGTTATATTATATATTCCTGTCGCTCCATATATTTTTGTTTTGACTTATTTTTTGAGATATTTGTTAATATATGTATCAAATTTTCTATGGTGTATGATTCATTTTATTCCTCATTACTATAGGATATAAGTTTTATATATATATATATATTTTTTTATAAATTATCAGTATTATTGTGGAAGCTCATATCTGGGCCTATAAAGATTTTTATGAGACTATATCCTAGTAAAACACGATCAGACTTTATAATTATTGAAATATTTCTCATGCTCTACCGATTGATGCCAAGCAGGAGGCTAATCGTTATTTAACTATAAAAAATAACGTGACAGAACATGGTGACCGAACGTGGGACTGATGATGAGAGCAGAGCTCATTAAATAATTATCGATATTAAGTCAAGACCTATATTGAGGATAATAACTAAAGACAAGTCTAGGCATATTGAAATTTGTCGTGGATGGATAATAGATATAAGAGTATTGAGGAACGCAGGCAGGTGTATTACTACTTTTGGGGAATCAATAGCTTTAAATAAGGGGAAATTATTTTATAAAGGAATTTTTATTTATTATTGTGGAAAATATATTATATAGAGAGCTATATTATTTTATGGGCAGAAAACTAACTGCTTCTTTCTAACTGCTAGTCAGAAATCAATGAATAGTATTATTATATTATAAGAGATTAAGTAATAAATAGGTTACCTGGCTTGTAATTAATATCCATAGCCTATCCTTGCTTGTGCACTAAACACTTGGCCAAAACTATCACTTTTAATTAACACTTGACACTTTATCCATTTTTTGAAATGAGTCTCTTTTCGTCCACGCAAAGTGAGGTAGCAGACACACTGCCGATGGCGGTAGGAGCGATGATCGACGCTGAGGGGGGTGCGATGGAGTCCACCACCCAGATATCTTCAATCACGGCCAAGAATCCTGGGAACAGTAACAAATCATTAAATGTCTCCCAAGAAACAATAAGGAGGGTTATAGTAGAAGGGATGATCAAGTCATTTTCGAACAGTTTAGAAAAAACAATGGCAGTAGTAATGAAGGACTTGAAGGCGGAAATGAAGGAAATGCAGGAATCACTGAAGAATACATCGGTAAGAATGGGTAAGGAAACTGCGGACACAATACCAGCTTCTACCGCTGAAAATCAGGAAATAATTACAACCGACTTAGCAGCAAAAATTGATACTGTTACTTGTGAGTCAAATGGAAGAGTAGATAACATAACAGCACAAAACACCGTGCAAATTCATGAAATAGCTCACCTAAATTCTGATATAAATCAAAACAAAGTACAACTTAATTCATTTGAGACAGCTGTTGGAAAACAGCAATTATTTTTATCTGAATTAAATGCCGAAGTAGTAGATAATGAAACGGGAGCTACCAGTCATTGGAAACAGGCCCAAGAGAATTTTGTACAACTTGAGAGTCAAGTACATCAATTTCCGCACGAGAATGTAGAGCCTATTCCCATAGCAACGTTTGATTTACTGCACAGTTTCAATGAATTAGGCCATTTTGACAATACAGACCGCTATCTTCAACCTAAAGAATTTATAGATCAGATAAAATTGGTACAATCCTTAACACCCGCCTCTTGGGATTTGTGGCGTCTTCGATTATCCAGCTTTTTAAGCGGTGAACCTCTGATGTTTTTCCAGATCCATAATCACGAATTCAGGACATTAGACGAGTTCTGTGCAGCTTTCCTGGAACAATATTGGAATAAAAATAGACAAATGGATACACTAGCCAATATCATTGCTTGTAAATATAATCCTAGGACAGACGACACATACATCAATTTTGTTACTACAATTAAACTGAAGAATGCTCAATTAGATGTGCCAATAAGTGACTCTGTTTTAGCAAATATAATCGTAAAAAAGCTACCTTTCCAAGTCAGAGCAGCATTGGCTACACAGCCAATAACTAGTTGCAAACAGCTGATAGATTATTTATACAATATACAACCTATGATGGCAATATCAAATCACCAGTCAGATCAAATGTATGCACAGAATCAACCCAATTCAAAAATTAATCAGTACACCAGCCAAGCCTATGAATCAGTACCATATGATTGCTCCCGATCTATTCCTCAATTTGAACGCCGCTATGATCATAATCAAAATAGTAATTGGAATAACGGAAGTTATCAGAATCGCACAACAAATCATTACTCACAGCAAAATACTCGCAGGAATTATTATGATGGCCGTGATCGATTAAACACAAATAATGGTTACATTCAGAATAATTATAACAGAAATTATAAACCGCCACCTCATCAAATAAATATAAATTACACCATAGAGCATGCGTCCAGATTAGATCAACAAAAAACACAAGATAACCCACCACCAGACACAGAGAAGACTACATCTAAATTACAAATATTTGATACCCCCAATATAACACACATAAGCTCAGAGAAAATAGATAGAGAAAATAAGGATACTACAGCATCATATGCAACTTTTAGAAATGACTTGCCGAAAATACTACTGGAAGAACAGAAACCAACACCAAAAACCGCCACCCACCATGCAATAAAAACCAGCCGCAAGCAACAACCCATTTTAAGTATATTGTTTCCCGCCGACGATCCATCACCGCAGGAAGAGTGACCCACCACTGAAGAGTCCCTACTAAATATAAACAGTTGCCAGGAGGAGACCGCCACTATGCATCTGCACACTGAACCTACACCCGCGCATCATTCGACCCCACAGCAGACCAAGGACCCCAAGATAGAGGACCAAGAGGATGACACCAGGGAGGACGGACTACTGGACAAAAGGAGCGCCCACCGCAAGGCCCGAAGACGGAAACACCCGAGGAGGACACCCGACCAACGTCAGGACTGGGAGGACAACATGCAGGAGAAAGAGGCATGCATCACAAGGCCAGGAGGCGGAAGAGAAAGAAGCAACGAAGAAGGAACCGTGCACGCGCATACCGGCCGCATGCACGTTTCAAACGCCCAAGGAGGACACCGGACCGACACCGAGAAGGACAGGAAGAGATCACCGACGTCATGCATCCGCGGCACATTCGCTTCAAGAGAGGTAATGATCAGCGATGTGACCGGAAAAAGGGATCAAATAATTGGAACAAAACCGGAGCTGCTTACAAAAATAATATGGATTCATGCAGGGATAAAAACGGAACTGATAGGAAAACTACGATTGATTCATGTGTGGATGATAATAATAAAGTGGACTACATATTGAGATTGATAAAGGATAAACGGTGTCTAAGAAGAGTGAAAGAAGTGAGAAATAATGTAAATAAAAAGGAAGTAAATAGCTATTATATGATGAGAAGTTATACTATTAAAGAGATAATAAATGTTCTGATATGGTGTGTAATGTTTGTTATGGCTGTGATACTAATAAAACACTGTGTTGTAGATCTGATGGAAAATATTGTATTATTGTTATTAAAAGAATCTATTATTGATGATTGGAAAGTTAATATTATGAAAATGTTTATTGTTGTGGACATAATGATTTATAACAAACTGAAATCGAGAATATTAAATGAAAATGAAAGGAAGGACGAGTTAAGACTGCAGGATGATTGGGAAAAGAATGAATTGAAAGGAACCACCATTAATGGAACAAGGAATTGTTCAAAAGAATACACCAGATACAAGGGCTTCAAATTTATGATTGAAAAATTATCAATTAGGAGAGCCTCATCTATCAACAACAAATGGATATCAGATAATCTAACCGGCCTACAGTATAGCTACAAGCAGAAAGCCAAAAGATACGGGAAAACCACAACTATTCTACATGCAATATCATCAAATTTGAAAATAAATATGATAAGAAGTCAAGAGAAAACATCATTATCAAACCAATTACTGACCTATCATAATAAATTTAATCTTGACATAGACCGCATGGCAACAATCCAATGTTTTATTCCTTCCAACTGTTATAAGCCTGAAACAGTCAAAGAACAATTTTTTAAGTATGTATTTTAGTAATCTACATCATATAAAAAAGGACACAAGCGGGGATAGTAAAATTAAAATTTGTTAATCACCTTTTAAAGGAAAAAATGCAGCAGTTAGGTTAATTATGAGATTCGACAGCAAATTCTGATGTAAGCAGTATGAAATGTAGAATCAGTAGTCAGCTGGCCAAAGCCACCTAAATCAAATATGTAACGTCTGTTAAACATATGTTTATAAAGAAAGTATTATACCCAAAAGTTACTTATTTATTGTTATTTATTGTATTTATCAGTGTTAATATATTTATTCATATGTTTTTTTAATTTATTACCATTATTCTTGCCATGTTGATACTGAAAAAACCTCAAGTGAAATAGTTACCACAAAAAGCCAAAATCAAATGTAGCAAAGGAGAAGAATTGTACCTGATATAGAAAATTATTGATATTAAGACCTAGGAATTATAATGAAGTATAAGCCCAAGAAAATTTGTACATTGAAGTTATTGTTTGAAAGAGATTTACCATAGGAGAATCAAGTGTAATGTGTGAAATTGGGTTGGCGACCTTGCGAGCGGCAAATTTGAAAGTACTGTATTATGTTGTAATGAAGGAAGGTGTCTAAGATATTATATTTGTGATATGTTTGTGTTGATGAGGAGAATTTATTATTGTATTTAATGGAGGTCTAAGGGGGGCGTAAGCAGATAAGGTCTGCAAATTATTGTGAATCTTTGAGAGTATTTCTTTGTGGATAAAGTATGGGATATGTTGATGTGTTGAAGGATGGATTTCCATTAAAAACATTGTTGATTCTCAAAATATTTTGAATTCAAATCCAGGGGCGTGTGTAATGTATTTAAATTCGGATTGATAGATAAAAATTCCTATTTGAAGAAATTTATAGGTGTAAGTGAAATAATAGGCTATTATCACCAAAGATGGTAATGTTAAAGATTAGATAATATCAGGCATCATGGCCAAATTGTACAACAGCCGAATAGGAATGGAAATAATTTTTGCTACCTTATAATATTATATAAAATATTGAAAATTTGAGGTTAGGCGTAAAACATCTACTGATCGGCGACCTAATGATCAACCGAGTCGCATAACGTAGAATCTGACCAAACACCTTGGCAGAAACTTATTGTAGCAGAACAGTATTCAACTTGAGGAACCAAAGTTTACACGTGGCTAATTGTTGTAATATAAGAATCAATCTATAACCGTTATAAAATTACTTTGCATGTAAAAAGCATATTAAAAAACCCAAACAAAAATAATTAAATGTATTAAGGAAGTAGGAGGTTACTAGGCACATGAATACTATAATAATTTGCATGCACCAATCAAATGATGGCGATTGATAGGGGGCAATAGTGAGCTGATTCAAATATATTTGTATATATTTCTACAAATGATAAGAATTTATGAATTATTATTGTGCAGTTCATGTTTTGGATACGGCCCGAAGTCAAATAAATTATTAAAGATGTAACATAAGTAATAATTTAATAGTTTGGTATGGTCTATTTGAGCCATGAATGGCGGAGGAAAAGATTATTTAAATTTTATGTAAATTTGGAAATCGGAAATGGAAATTGTGAATTAGAAAAGAGATTTTCGACACTTGCCTGCCAACGACCACCATGAGATGTCACCAAAAATTATAGAGCGTAATATCTTACTATACCTTTGAAAATGGAATAAGAATCAAAGCTAGCTTGTCGAAAGGGTTTTTTATAAATTAAGAATTTGGTAAAAATACTTGTGCAAGTTTAAAGATAGTATAAAAGGTATTTTATTAGATGGTAACGAATCAATCCATATATCAAAGGACCCATCAATCAAAGAATACTAAGTTCTAGGCTGTTAATACAATATTCATATGATCATTAATTTCTGCAATATAATTTGCAATAATATAATGTAGCTCTGATTTACTAGATGAATTGATCTATCTATTCCATCAGGTGCCGAATCTCGCACCCTGAGATAAAAAATATTTATTATAAAGAAATCTATTTGGAAACCATAGAATTTAATTTACATTTGGATTATTAGTTTGTCAATTTATCATGCTGATTTAAGAAACTAATATACGAAATAGGATTGTCCAAGTTGACAAGTATCAGCAAGTTGATATCGAAGCTACATGCAAATAGATGCATATGATCATGAAATGAAAGCACATGGTAACTTTTCGTGCTACAGAACTTAAAGAATAATATTAATCTGTGATATTTCATTGATTTCGTTTCTTGTTATATTATATACTCCTGTCGCTCTATATATTTTTGTTTTGACTTATTTTTTGAGATATTTGTTAATATATGTATCAAATTTTTTATGGTGTACGATTCATTTTATTCCTCATTACTATAGGATATAAGTTTTATATATATATATATATATTTTTTATAAATTATCAGTATTATTGTGGAAGCTCATATCTGGGCCTATAAAGATTTTTATGAGACTATATCCTAGTAAAACCAAGATCAGATTTTATAATTATTGAAATATTTCTCATGCTCTACCGATTGATGCCAAGCAGGAGGCTAATCGTTATTTAACTATAGAAAATAACGTGACAAAATACAGCTAAAATTCATGATAATCATCATCAGTTTTTTGTAGAAATGTATTTGGAATGAAAAACCAAGTAATAAGCATGATAAAAATTATTATTATTAGATAGCAAGCAAATGAAAAAATTAAAAAATCAGGTAATTTTACAGAATAAATCATCTAGTTACTATTTATTCAATTTTATATTGTGCTTCTCAAAGAAACAGTTCTTGCACATTCGTTCCTCACAGACTTGGCATTTCTGTGTGGTTTTTGGTGTTTTTGAGATGGCCTGGACACGGCCCAAAGCTTTGGTCAACTTCTTGTGACGTCTTACAACGACCCCTTTTAGTCATCACCAGTTCGTGCTTGGATGCTGGAGGTTGCAAGTCTTCATCCACATTATTTGCTCCATCTAACCAACTGCTGATTATGTCATCTCTGAATTCGGTAATTGAGATGACATCATTTTTCACGGTTCTATAGATTGACCAAGCATTTATCACTGAAGTGTTCATCAATAAATCGAATGCTATCTTCCGGTACCACTTAACCCCTCGCCTTAGGCACCCAGAATATGCTCCCATCTGGCCACTCAGGTCAATAAACGATTTTCCTTTATTGTATTCCAATACAGCTGCAGGCTTTTTCACCTCTCTTCCTCTCTTCTGAATAGTCACCATAATATTGTCTACATGTTTCATAGTTAGCATCAGAACATCACGTCTGTCCTTCCATTTCAGAATTACAATATTCTTATTATTTTTTGTGCAACTATTTCGCCTCTTCGCAGGGTCTTTTTAACAACATTGGATGGATTATATTTACGATTCTTGCGTAGAGTACCAACAGTATGAGTTTTTTCTCTAGTAATTTTTCGGCGAGCACTACACTGGTATACCAATTGTCCACGAATAGTGTTCTGCCCATATCTAGATATTCTATCTGTATTTGGTGTTGCTTCTTTTTCAGCGTATATTTTGTACCCGCTTGTATAGCAGTCTTTCACACACAATTTAAAAACTTTGATTCCATATGGATGAGTTTTGTTTTTCAAATACTGCCTGAAAACTAGACGGCCTCGAAACGGGATTACACTCTCATCGATACACATATTTTCTCCAGGATTCACTACTAATTTGAAATTTTCCACAATGAAAATGAAAATGAAAATGAAAATACTCTTTATTAGGCGGAGTTAGGACTAGAAAGTCCTTTCTACCACTCAACCTTAACAAGGTTACCACACAATCATGTCAACAAGGTATTGAATTTTATGTAAGCGATTGTTTGCTGGTGCTTCGTCATTATTTGCACAGTGGAAGTTCGATATTAAAAGTTCGAATCTATTACGGGACATATATTTTGGAAGTGCACTAAAAAAATTTCCTGTCTTCCTCCAATAATGAGCAATTGATGGTAATACAAGTACTCCCATATACATAATAATTGCGATGAAGACCTTCATTTCTCTAGCTGTGGTGTTTACCCATTTTTTCATTCTTGCAAAAGGTGAAATTTGAGTATTAGCAATACGTGAATTAGCATATCTGTTGGTTTCATTACTAAAAAATCTAGCACTCCTGCAGTGATGAAAAGTTCAAGAACGTCTATTGGTTTAGCATCAGTCATTGTTTGTAATATGTCAGGATTTACTCCAACAAATTCTTCTCTGGGGTTGAAATCTAATTTAGTAAGGGCATTCAACTCACCAACTGGTCTCCAATACCTTTGGGCTGGATTTGGGATTTCTCGATCTTCCTCCTCTTCCAATGGTGCAGGATTTGGAATATCTTGATCATCATCCTCTTCAAATTGTACAGCTTCATTGTTATCAGGTTAATATGCAGGATCTTCATCACTGTCAAAATCTTCTAAAACTTCGTCATCACTATCACCATTTAGTATAGCATACAGTTCATCTTCTGTAATTGTTTCCATGACATTTAATAAAAATAATGTTTATTCAAACAGAAAACGTCGTCAAAACTTTAAAACATTCATAAAAATACGTCATGTGTAGTCAAACAGAACGAGTCTTCAGAGCTTAAAATTATTTAGAGCTTAAAATTCTTAGTTTTAGTTGTTTTTGAGTGGAAAGAACTAAATTTCAGAAAAGTGAAATCATAACCTCATTTCGGACTTTTAAATTATTGTCTAAATTTGGGAGAGAAATAGTACAAGGAGTATCCTTAGTTTTTCTCTCCCATTCAGTGCTTCTTGTAAAAATTATAATAATAATTAATAACCTGAAAATTGCGACTGGCGTCAAACAAATCAAAACACGGTCTACTTAGAGAATCAATTCAATAACAATTCCAGTTATTTTACACAGTATAATAATGAAAAATAAGTAATTCATGACAGAAAATTCAAGTAGAATTGATCTCTCCAGTTATTATGAATTTATATATACATATAGGTCGCTAGAAGAATGCTAAGAGCACTGAGCTGTACTGTGAGGCCATGCCTATCAAGCCATATGAAGAAAAGCATTGTAGATTGAACCATTTCTGTGTCACAAGGCCTGAGAGGATGGAATGTACTGTGACACACAAGTGTGGCACGCGGCCTGTGTGTAAGGACGAGCGTGACACACAAATGTGTCACATGGCAGTCAACGTGTCATATCTCTATGAGAGGATATCTTCACAGCTCGAAGATTCCTCATCTATGACCCACAGACGTGGGCCATTCCTCACAATCTGTATCACTGCTTCCAATGTAATACTATGACCCTGTATTCGTTTTTTGTAGTTGTAGCGAAGTTGATATGTCAAAAGACCTTGGGTAATTGTTATTTCCAAAAATACTTTAAACAATATTATATATTGCTGATTCAAAAACAATATTCGATTGATTTTTATTATTGTTTGTTAGTTGT
This sequence comes from Nilaparvata lugens, assembly GCF_014356525.2. NCBI lineage: Eukaryota > Metazoa > Arthropoda > Insecta > Hemiptera > Delphacidae > Nilaparvata > Nilaparvata lugens. The sequence continues at coordinate 31,483,428 of NC_052509.1, forward strand.
TTACACCACAACAAACACGATCTATCTATCTGAATATTTGAATTTCATAGGTTAGAATTACTTGAGCAAAAATATCAGAATCAGATGTAGCCAATAGCAAGCCAGCTAACATGTTAGCCAACTTCAGAAAAGTACAGCTACAAGAGTTGACCATGTTCAGATTTGGCCGACGGAGTTTTGATCAAACCTAAGGCTGGTCATCAGAGGTACTCACAGATATACAGATGTACTCAAGATACATCACCGTTCCTACTGTATTTGATGCTCCTCTGTCTATGGTTGTACTAATTGCTGTAAATGACTCTACTTGGAAATAAACGAATAAATAATGGATCTATTATCTTCAAAACAAAACAAATTCTAAACAAATACATGCACAAAGTATCACATACAAAGTCTGAAATAACTATATGATTAATAGGAGTGACATAGGAAATTATATGGTCCAGTTAAGAGAATTTTCACACGCAAATTTATTTATTTATTTGCCAAAATCGATAGAACTGATAAATAGGAAAAGCAAGTCATCCATTTTGCAAAAACATGATCCTGATTTCTTGGCAAGAAATGTTATATGATGAAGTTGAATGAAGACTGTAATCATAATTGTGTGAATTAAAGTGAGTTGAATATTATAAATTTTTGGCTTCTTCTGTCTGATAGGCTGGTGGTCTGGTGCTTCGATTCTATTCCTCCTGGCATCCCAATGTATCATATTCTCATCATATTACAAAGGCTACTTCAATGTGAAAAGATGAATAAGTAATCGAATTTATCATCCTGTGCAGAGCACAAGGCAAATATAATATGTGGGCATTAGCCAAAAAAAGTTTACTACTCATCCGTTTCGTGTTCATCTATTCTTATGAAATTCTTATCTCACTGACTCACTGACTCACTGACTCACTGACTCACTGACTCACTGACTCACTGACTCACTGACTCACTGATCAGGATTTCTGGATAACTACTGGATGGATTGCAACAAAACTTAGAATATAGCTTCCTTATACGTCCTAGGTGCTCACTAAGAAATCTGTTGGCTATATTTCAACTCTAAGGGTGGTTTTGAAGGGTTTAAAGTTCGTCTTTTAGCATGTATATTCTTCTTCTCCCAAACTCTTAATTATAATTGAAATGTCCAAATCATATGTTACTATAGAACTATAATCTAGAGAGAGTACCTATTCGAAACAGTTGATAACTGGTGACCAATTGATAATTTTTTATTGTCAGGTTGGCATTAAGTTGAGATTATTTCATTAGGTTGGCACCAAGTTGAAGAAATTAATTAAAATGCATTTATCGAGAACAAATTGATTGGGCACTGCTACTCCAATCAGAGCTATTCCTGGGAGTATAGATGATTTTTATTTTTCATAAAACAAACTTTTATGACGAGAGTTGCTTGTATCAATTAATCCTATTCTATCAAGACTAATTTTATTTGTATATCCGACAGATCGCGAAAACTACTTAAACAATTTCGATGAAATTTTAATAATTCAGTATGATATATGGAGGGTATTTTTAAAACTTCAGAAGTATCCGTTGTAGAGTCTGTTTGCAAAGAATGAGGAAATTCAGTCAAAATTTAACTTGGCGAAAGAAAGGGGCTATTTATTAAAGCGGCGAAATAGCTGTCGTTGCTGCTTTTCGTAATGTAAAAATATTTTCCATAGAAGTAAGGCGCTTTTCACATGAATCAATTATTCCCAAACATTGATTGTTTAACCAAAGAAAATAGAAGGTAGCTTTCGATAAAAATATTGGAGAATATGTATAACAGTTCGTTGACTGTCAGTATTCCTCATTAATAGCATCAATGCTCCTCATTCATACGATGCTGACACATTGATGTGAATCTTTCTATAATTTGGTTACTTTAGATCAGATGAAGATAATAATGTTGATGACCGCTACTGTTTCAATTTCAATCATGTTTGACATTTTTACTTTTGATGCCAGCTGTTATTATTATGAATGTGAAATAAGTTCTCATTGAATGAAATCATAATCATTGAAGTCAATAATTATTATTATACTAAGAAAGCGATTTGTTTGAATATGTGTGTTTGTAGATATATGTATCTATGTCGGACGGATCTCAAAAACGGCTCTAACGATTTTGATTGAATCAGGAATATATTGTGCTTGCAACAAAAAACATTATTTTGGAACAGGTCTCAACTCTGGGAAAATTCGTTGAACTACCAAGAGAAAGCATTATTGGTCCCTCAAGTAGCAGCTGATCAGAAAAAAGTTTTCCATATAGTCTGTTGGAAACGTAAGAAAGTGTGAGCAAATAAAGAACATTATAATAGCTGTAGTTGCGATACCAAATTTGGCGACTTTATTTTAAAACATTGCAGTATTCATGGAACATCTGGAAGAATAGGTTCAGAAAGTGACTGGATGATAACAAAAGAAATTTAAAATCGATCTCTCCAAACATATGGTAGTTGAATGTAATGTTCATTGTGAGGTGATAGAAATGCAACTAATTTCTTCAGCTTATGTTGTATTGGTTCCTCTGTTGCTCTATGTTTGTACGCAGCCATGGCCTTGAGAGAGACAGTTGCACTGTCTGTTAATTCATAATCCGGACTCAATCCACGAGAACCAATCAGAGAAGCCTTCTATAAAAAACCCTGCTGATTAATTTTTATGAAGTTTGATCCTGATTGAAATTGAACATGCTTTTGTGCTACTGGGCCTGATATTTTCATGTTTCAAAATCAGCTAAAAACTAAATCGAAAAAAAAAACATAATATTCCATGAGCTGCTCCTATTTCCTTTCATGATGTTATAATGACACAAGACAAACCTATTGATATTGATAGATCATAAGTTAATTCTAAAGTTGTCGATTTAGATAAAAATTAATGGATACCAGAGTCATCAAATTCCGAATCAACCTAATTTGGAATTTAATCTTCAATTGCCAAAGCAAAAATAACATGATCACTGCTAATTTGATAACTGTCAACGGGAAATATTAATTGCCAATGAATAAAGTCGAGGGCGACTCTTAAGCCCCGCCCCATATCCTACAAAATTCGCTGCAATTAGACTACTCTTCTACAGAGAACTTCCAACACATCAATTAATTATTTGAATGATTTGACACAATAATTCTCATGCCAAGTTGTGGCCTAATCTCAAAAACGATTATAAAAATTTTGGTAGGATTTAGATTATAAATGTTTCACAAAAATAATTTTATCTTTTAATTCCCGTAGCGAAGCACGGGTGCCCTGCTCTTTACCCATATAACATAGAAACGACTAAAGGCATCCAAACCTGTTGAGGCATTCTCAACGGTGTGGTATGCCCTAGTGAGAGAGATAAAGAGAGAGTGAGAAAGAGTGAGAGAGGAGTTTGTTTTAGGGTTGAGGAAGAGGTGGTGAGGGGACCCTGATATAGCCGAATCAGCATTGGTATGGTGTCATCATCGTCTCACATTGTGCGTGTAGCAGCAGCGTAGAGGGGCTGTTGTCGAAGACTTGATGGGTCGGGAAGACGGGGTTGCTAAACGTAGAATGGGGAGTAACAAGTGAGTTTATCGATCTCCACAACACGCTTAGCGGCAGCATGAATTCGAGATTTGAAAAAACTTCAACTAAACAAATTAACAATAAAGATGTTATTTCCTTCTATCCCATCACCCGACTTGGGTGACAAAAATGGAATTCTATTGTATAACTAGAGTATGCATAGTTCTATTCCTATTTACGTTCCATTCAGTACTAGCTCTTCACCGTGGTAAACTCCAAATTTATGTAAACAATCCTTATTTCGATTTCAAATCCATTAATGATTTTTGCCTCCTTCCATTTATGGAAAAACTCCGTGTCCTGATGGATGATCATCCCAGTATAATGAATCTGCGGTTATTTTATCACTCCTTTGTGTCCATTCTGTTCATAAGAGAGCTCACCAACAACAAATTAATACAATATTACCCAACTCTGTGCACTGTATTCCCTATAATTGGGAAGCGTGCTTCTCTTTTTCATCGTTTTTGAAATAATTTGTGATCCCCAAAGCAAATAGATTATATCTCATAAATAAAATGGGAAAACAAAAATGGACATGCGTAATCATTTAATTGATCACACTGATGGAAATGACAAATCAATTTCGTTATTATACGTAGGACTTGTAGATTCTCCCAATTCTAAATGCTCATTTTAATATAATTTACTATTCTCCAAAGAAATAAATTGGATGTGAGTGAATCAAATTGACTTTCAAAAATAAGTCAAAGCCTCTAAGAGTTTAATTTCAATGGTATAATAATAATTTGAATCCAAGAATTGAATTAATATAAAAAATAAATCAGACTAGTGGGCTTTGATTTCTTTTATGAAAAAATCCAAAGCTGATTAAATCAAAGATAGAGGAGAAAGTGTGCATCATAAAAGAAGTAGTAGTGATGATTAATCCGACGTATGGTTGCGATATCACATCATTTGCATGTGCACTCCGTCAGCAGATACATGGATGGGGTGATTGCACTTGTACTGGGACAGCAAATTGGAAGCTGCTACGGCGGACTCTCATCTATGAATCAGAAAGTACAGCCTAACTACTACTGCACGGGAAGTGAAGTTGTGCCGTTTTATGGAGGGGTTATGACTGTGGCGCTGTTGCTAACAAGACACACGATGATTTATTAGGTCCTGATTTTGATAATCCTTCACTCGATGAAAAGCGCGCGGAATGAGTTATATTCGCGCGGGAGAATTGTTGGCGGGAACGCAGCGGCGTAATCCAAGCGCAGTCATCTAATGTCGCCTTAATAAAAGGCGCGTGGCGGTCAATGGCGTGGAATGATTCTGGCGCGTCCCGTTGTTTTGTTCTCGTGGTCCCCCTCCCCGTCCACTCCAATGGACACCGGTTGTCGCCTCGAAGCTGGGGGAGCAACTAGATAGCGGCGGTTCACGAGGACTACAGTAATGTTATTAATAGATTTTTCTCGTTATGTTATGTCTGTTTTGGATTAACACATGAAGAATTAAATTAAAAAGTCATCTCACAATCATACATTTGTTGAACCAAGAACTAGTTTCGGTTTTTAGTAGTAAAAACATCTGTTCAGGTAGTAAAAAACAAGTAGTAAGTTGTAACAATCTGTGAAGTAAAATTTAAGTATTGAAATCAACATCTCAAATCAATAACTTCAAATTTTAATTTTTATTGAATGAATAAGAATCTAGTTTCAAGAGCTTGTAACAAAGATTCAATCCTTTTTATTCTATAACTAGGTTAATTTATTACAATATCATCTCCATTTCATCACAGAAAAGATTGTGGATTATCATATCACTATAAATGAACCATTCCCAAATACGAGTTCGTTCACTGATTATTTTGTTATGCATAATCCTTCATAGATTCAAAACTATACCTAAATGCGGAAGATTTATTGAAATGTTTGAGATATCATGGAGGAGGATTTGAAAACGTTTTTCTTATTTTGAGTTTCCCTTATAGAAATCGTTACGGTGCTGATCCAGTATGATGACAGTCCCACATCTTGTATTATGATCATTAATGAGTGCTCCCGTTACCCAATAATTTTTCAGCCTGAAAGCCAAGACCGTAAGATGATGCACCAGCAGATGATGTCGTACCGGACGACAGAAGCTCGATCGTAAATAAAAGCGAAAACCTACCGCAATCCTTGGAATAAAGAGTTTCAAAGAAGTTTGTTCTTTGCAACAAAGAGTACACCTGTCGTATTCCATCCAAGGAAACAGCAGAGAGCACATAATACATTCATACAAATGCTGCATATATCCCTTGGCTGACATTTGAGCTTGGAGATGAGTTTCATGCTCATAAATGGTAGGTGAACATTACAATAATGACCACAACAAATTATTCAAATATTCGTCTTCATGAATCTATTGATGATATTGATTTCTTTTGGAATGAGGAATACCTTATTATCGGAACAGTAATGCCTGTGACGTCACGAATGCTAACAATTCAAATGTATTCAAATTTAACAAAATGAGAGAAGCACAACTTTCTACATAAACTGGCATTGCATCCACTATCACCATTGAAGTTTAAACTTCTCGTGACCCTCTTTTTTCCTGCACTTCCCTTCTAATCCTTCTTTATCATACTCTCTCTCACTGCCTAAATTTTCTCTTTCAAATCCTTGTTCCCCTTCTCTCTAATCTATATTTCATCTACAGTTCTCCTCGAACCGTGACGATGCTTCAACTTTCCTCTCGAATTTAAACGTCTACGTCCCTTAATGTCGGTTTTAGTGCTTTGAGTTTTTCTGGAGCATTTTTCTTTTCATGCTGCTTTCCAGTTTCCAACTTTTAATTCCAGTCTGGAACTTTCACCCCAAAAAGTTTTTTCTTCAATTTTCAGGCTTCAAATTAATTCGGCATTATTTGCAATGAATTGAAAGACCCATGTGTTTTCCATAACATACGTCTTTGATCCATAATAGCCATTCTTACATTCTTTATGTGGTCCATTTTATTACATATAGCCACATCGACCTATCTAACTGTATCTATGACTTCCTCTGCATCTATTAATAACTAACTATAGCTCCTTCAAACCTATCAACCCTAATAACCTTTCCAACCCCACTAACCCTATCAACCTTATCAACGCTATTGATCCTAACAACCCTATTTACTTCAACGTTTACTTTTAGTTCTGTGAACAGTAGACCTCCCGTAATATTACAAACTACAACCTCCTCTTGTACTATCCATCATAGTAAATTCGTGTCGTGTCGTGTCGGCGAGATATCGGTATGAAAACAGCCAATGGCTGATTGGGTTGACGTATCGACAATACTACACTAATCACCTGTTGTAAACAACTATCACCAAAAGCTAATTTCCCACAATACATACTATCAACTGGTCAGCCCGAGTTGAAAGCAGAGAAAGGTCCAGAGACAACAATAAATACCATGTTACTAATGCATAATATAATTTGTTACTATGCGTCATTGTATACAATTAATAATCCACTCGACAGATGATTAATCATGAATAATTCTATAGTTTGATTTTTACAGTAATATTTGACTATGGAGGAAATTTCTTTCCCCTTCATACTATCATTAAAATGCAGAATTACTTAAAATATATTTATGTATGTCGATGGAGTATTCAGGAAGGAACATACCTGTAAAATTTAATGAAAATCTATTGCCGTAAATACGGAACAAACATATAACATACATATTAACATGAAAAATAAAGAGAAATGCAAAACCGTCGACTTGAATCTTGGACCTTACTTCACTCGGTCAATAACCTTAATTCATAAGAGTACAGTATTTGTTCATAGTGCTATTTGATCATACTTTTAAATTATTCAGGCTGATTCAACTATTCTACAAATTGGAAAAATAATCTGTTATTGTGTATCAAACAAGCTCTTGACTCTTCATAACACCAATAAATGATTTTTTTTCACAATTCGGTATTTTTTATTGTAGTTTTGTCATCATGAAAGCTCACCTTCCTCAATCTATTATGAACTCGCATTCCACTTGACAATTGAAATCCATGAGTCGAGGATTAATCGACAAATTGGATGCCTATATACCATTTAATTCGTCAAGCTATCCCTACATCCATATTGAACGAGAATCAGTTGCGCGGAGTGAGGAGGCCTGAAGTGTCAACAGTGGAGCCTCCTAAATTCAAAGGAGAGATTTGTTGCCCAGTGGCTTTTGGCAAACAAAAGCAGAGCCTCCTCCATTACAGGGAGCTGCAACAGGGTCCTCATTTCAGCCCTGAATAAACTCAGATAACTTATCTCATTCTGGTTACAGTTCAGGGAGCGAGAAGGGAGGATGGATAGAGCGAGGGAGAAGCATGTGAATGGGATAGAAGTGTGTGAGGAATTGGAATGAAGAACTCGTTGATGTGGCGCGGTGGAAGCCACCAAATTAATAAGGATCTTCTACGTGTTTGACAACAATATCCTGCATAATCGTGGTCTCCAGACAGGCTTTTCTTCCACGAGCTCACTATCGGAATCTTTATTTATTTATTATCCTTCGTCTTTATCTTCTTCTTCTCCTCATCATCTTCCTTCTTCTCCACCTTGTCCTTCTTCTTTCCTTTTCTCCTCTTCACCGTCCACTCCTATTTTTCCTCCCTCTCATCACTCTCCAACATCACCTTATCCTTCCCCTCTCACCTACACCTCACTCTCTCTCTCACTCATCATTTTCCCTTCCTCTTTCTTCCATACTTCCTCCCACTCCTCCTGCTCCTGCCATTTTTTCTTCTCCTTTCCCTTCTTCTTCTCCACAATCTACTCCTCTTTCTCATATTCCGTTATTTTTCCTATTCCGACCACTTCACTCAACACCTTCTCATCATCAGCTTTTTTCCTATTCCTTCACATTCTTTTCTCATCTCCTCCTCTCCAAAGTTCTCCTCATACATCTTGCTTTCCGCTATTCTCTTCACATTCCTGCCTGCGTCAAAACTTTTCCTCCTCTCAAGAGTCCCGCTGGGTTTTTTTCGTTCAAGCGACCCTTTCAATACTTCTTCATCTTCAATCCGCTTATACTGAATTGCCTCTAAGGGAATTATGTGCTACTCCAAAGCACCCTCTTTCTAAAGTTTTCAACATTGGATTTGTTTACTTTATTCAGCATATCTGCTTAGGTGACCGCAGTAATTCGCAGTTTTCAAACGGTTGGATTTTTCACAATAACAGCAATTGCTGAAGATGATGATGATGATATGATCACCCTCAATGATAACGATTTCAGAATTATATTGAGTATGTATTATCATTGAAAGCATAGATTAATTACAATTGCGGATTCTGAAACAAAAGATTGAAGCATTAATTCAAATAGATTATATGAATTGGCACAATGCTTATGATGGAATATTCATCATTCAATCAAACATTTTGCTTGTTTAGGCAATGCGACTCCATCGTCCATACTGATAACAGAATAAATTATCTAGCAATGATAATACGTCTCTAAGTGGCTCACTTCGGTGTATGAATATTCAATCCAAAATAGTTACTCTACAGATTCATCAAAAATGGATTTTCTATTATTGCTGTGCAAAATACACCGATGTCATTTTCGTCGATCTAGCGAGTGAAATTTTCATTATTTCAATTTAATTATATTAGAATTGATTTCTAAATAATAATATGAGAATCAACATTTTTATATGTGTTATAGAGTGATGATGTTATTTAGAAACTGTTTAAGAAAACGTTTCTAAATTATAAAATGCTAATGGCTAATTAAAAACTAAGGATTTTTTATTTGCTACAGAACTAAGTTTGACAAAAAAAAATATTCTCAGTAGTTTATGATCATTAATAAGGCAAGGCATAGAGAAAGTCGAGTAGTTTATTCTCACTCAACAAATTCTTCAAAATATCAGTTGTACGTCTAAGTTATCATATCAAATTCATTAATATTCAGTGATTCTACAAATACATTTACATGAAGGCTACTATTGATTCACTCTTGATTGATGAAATTGTTATCAGTTTTGAATAAAACTTTCTTGAAACAGAAATTCTTCAGATGTCGTACTTGAATTGTGTTGAACGCACATAGTATTGTAATCTTATCCATCAATAATAATATTATTCTCTTACACCCGTTTGCACGGAAGTATGTTAACTAATCCCGATCAAATACCACGAGACAAAATCAGAGGAGCCTTCTTTTCAAAAGGACCTTCTGTGATTGGCTCTCTTGAAATCTGATAACATAAAAATGATTGCAAGTTCGATAATAAATAGGGAATGAGATGGAGAAGATTAGGAATGACAAGTAAAGACAATATAAGAGAACAATAATGCGGTTGCTAAGCAAGGTATCGAGTTACTAGTAGTTCTGTGAACAGTAGACCTCGTGCAGTTATAAACCGCAGCCTCCTCTTATACTGTCCATCAGAGCAAATCCTGTCTGTATGTAGTGTCGTGTGAAAACGGCTAATGGCTGTTGGGGTTGGTGTATCAAAAATGCTAACATCGAAAGCTAATCTCCTTTAAGACATACTGGCAACAGGACAGCCCAAGTTCAAAGCAGAAAAAGTTCGAGAGACAATACTATTTTATTTTAGTTATTAATTGCATGCGTTATTGCACGCAATCAATAGTTCATTTATTTATCTATTCATTTATTCACAATGGAGACAACGGGTTTCCCCAAATATGTCTCCTTCACGATAAAAATTGTACAGATACAGATGAAATAAGAAAAATAATACGAACTTATGCAATAATAAATAATACAAACAACAAAAATACCACCTAATTCAAAAATGGGAAAAAACAAAGATTTCAAATACTTATGAAAAAATAAAAAATAAAACAAATTGAGGATTCAAAATTACAAAACTTATAAAAATTAAAGAATATAATAACAAATAATGAACAAAAATTTTATCAATAGAATTAATAACATTTATACATTTAACTTCCCTCAAATTCCTGGGTATCATGCTTGACTCGAATTTAAATTGGAAAAAAGCACATTGATTATACAGCTGGTAAACTAAGTAATATAATAACAAAAAATAATGAACAAACATTTTATCAATAGAATTAATAACATCTATACATTTAACTTCCCTCAAATTCCTGGGTATCAAGCTTGACTCGAATTTAAATTGGAAAAAGCACATTGATTATACAGCTGGTAAACTAAGTAAGGGTTTGTTTGTCCTACGTAGATCAACTCACATAGTTAATCATGAAGTTTTAATGAGTGTATTTTATGCTCTCATCCATAGCCATTTAGCCTATGGGATTCAGCTCTGGGGAAATTATTCGGCATCTATTAAACTTTTCAGACTCCAGAAGACGGCCATTCGAATAATTTGTCAGGCACCACCCCTAGCAACATGTAGGCCGCTTTTTCGTAAACTAGGCGTCTTGACTCTCCCATCTTTATATGTTCTTACTTGTCTGATGTACATGACAAATAACCTTAATGAATATAGTCGAAATGGTGACATACATAATTATCATACCAGAGGAAGGTTAAATCTCAGAATTGATTCTCACCAATATGCGAGTACCCATAGGAATTGGAGAAACATGTCCATTAAGTTATTCAATGAGCTTGCCCCTGAAGTAAGACTGTTGAGTACCTCACTATTCAAGTCACACATAAAAGGCTTACTTACAGAAAGATGTCTTTATTCTGTTGGAGAATTTTTTGAATAGCTTCAGTGTTCATCTGTTTAACTGTAACAGCTTTGTTGTGACTTGTGTTGGATCCCGTTTTAATACCTGCTATTTATCAATTGCTGTTGTTTATTACTATTTGCCAATTTAGTTGTAAATTTTTTTTTACAAGAATACTACTTTGACTATATTATTATTTTAAAAATATTTTGACTGTTTTCAATTTTATTGTATATTGACGTTTGTTACAACACTTTGTGTTTTATGACATTATTGATTGATTGATTGATATAACTGAACGACGTCTCAAGCCATATGCACATCCACACTGATACACGAACTATTTGTTTGATCAGATCATGCTTACACAAGATTTAATTATCATTATAACGCTTTCCGGAATTTAGCACGAGAAAACCAGAAGACATCTAGGCGCCCAGGCAAGCTGTTATAAGTTCTTTGCATCCTATTTAATAGTGGATAAAAATTGCATTCAATGAGGCATGCAATTTATAGTCAACACAGCTGCTAATTTTTCACCAAGTTACATTGAGATATTGAATTGCATGTGTCATGGCATGCGATTTATAAACCACTCGACAGCTGATTTAGAATGAATAATTCTATAGTCTGATTTTTACTCTAATATTAGCGTATGAGGGAGGCTCCTTTTTCCTCATATATTATCCTTGAAATACAAAATTTCCAAAAACCTTGTATATACGTCGACGCGCAATTTAAAAAGGAACATACCTGTCAAATTTCATGAAAATCTATTACCGCGTTTCGCCGTAAATGCGCAACATATAAACATAAACATTTAAACATTAAGAGAAATGCCAAACCGTCGACTTGAATGTTAGACCTCACTTCGCTCTGTCAATAATTAGATCAGCATGTTAAAAAGCGATACTATCAGGTGGCCACTTCATTTTGAAAAACGATGCACAATTATTATTCAGAAACGCGCGTGTTGGGGTATTAGTGGTTGAAGATATGCAGGGTGTAAATTATTATTTGTTGGAAGGTGTTGATTGGGAAGACAACCAGGTGTGTACTGGCGGGGGTGATGGGATTCAAGGGATGGATTTTGTTCAGGGTAAATGAGGTAGGAGAAGATGGAAAAGAACAAGAAGTGGTAGAAGAAAGTTATCGGGATTAGGATATACTTTGTCTCTGTCACAGGACTTTTACACCCTTCACCCCTTCTCCACCGTATCAGCTTTAATCAAATCTACTCGGCTGTCTCACCAGGCGTAGTTTCTTCTTTTATACTTCCTTCCCATCCTTCTCAACCCCTTTCTTCATTGTCTATCTTTTTCTTGTACAGTCTCCCCTTTTCATCGTTCCATTTTATATCTGTTCCACGCTTTTATTTTTCCTTCCAAATTCTTCTCAGATTTCCACCTTTTTTCCTACTTTCTGATAGTTTTTCTTTTTTTTTCAGCTTTCCCTTCTTCTCATCTCTAACCATATGTTTATCTCATTCTTCCACAATCTACTTTTCTCTTCTTCCATCATTTCATTTTTAGATCAAATTTTTCCATTTCACACATTTCAAATTTTTGCAACATTCACACTCAAAGCGTTTTGTTCGTCCTCATTTCAACTCTTATATCCTTACTTTTATTATCCTGCTTCCTTCCAATATCCTTGAGTATCCTTTTCTTTTCACTTTTTGTTCTTTTATTTCAAGTCTCATTTAACACCTCCTTTTATTATTTCTCTTCCAACGATACTATTCACAATTCCCTATTCATTTGACGCGCGTTGAGCTCTTTGCAGACTTGACAGAGACTATTTGAAGCCCAAGACTTACTCTTTCATTTCACAGCCGTTCAGTTTCTCACCCTTTCACCACTTCCACCGCCATCTCCTCCTTCTTATAACTCTTCATCTTCTTTTTCATCTCCTTTTCTTGTCCGCCTCCTCCTTTTCGTGCGGTGACTATCCATTTCTTCACAGCTATTTATCATCAATCTTGCATCTTACCTTTGCATGCTCTTTTATTAGCCTGTAGAACTCTAACCACGATATGGAGAGGGGAGCAATAATCCACCTTGGTTGAATGATTACCCAAGATAGAATGCTGATCTAGAATTTATAACGGTGCATTTTAATACACCTTCAAATTTATTTGTGAAGAGAATTAGCTAGGTCCCATTGAAAGAAACCAGAAACATTATAATCAACTGTACTATCAATCGACTGAGATAGATAAGATAATAAAGACTCCAAATACTGTGATTATTGGCAACGGTACGAAAATAGAATTCATTTTTTAACCATTGAATAAAATAAAAACAAAGAATAATTGAGGTTATGTTTATTGATAATAGTACCTGTTGGCAACATCAACGGCGGTCAAGCCATACACCTAGAATTCTATCAGCTACCTTTGAACAGAATAATTGTATGCATACAGTATCCAATAAAACGAGGACAGAGGGGTTTTGTAAATTCATACCAAATAAGGGACATAAAACGTTTGAGAAAACACAAAAATATTCATTGTATGAATACCATTAAACAGAACATTTAAGAATCATGATAAGAATAAGGGGAAGTAGGATTTAGTTCAATGTGCGTAGTAATACAGCAGTACATTTGTACAAGAAAATAAATGTACCAATCAGAGTCTAGTATTTAGTAGGCGATAAGAGAATATGATTCAAAAAGCCACCACGTGGTATTTTTCAAATTTATAAAAATATATCATCATTTGTAAAATTTATACATAACTAGCCGTCAGGCTCGCTTCGCGCGCCATATCCGTCTAGCCAGGGGGGCTCCGCCCCCTGGACCCCCGACTGGATCGTCCAAGAATGAGATCAGCAGACTCGCTGACGATCATATGTTAGGACGATCCAGTCGGGGGTCCAGACTAAACGTCTGGCTAAACGGATATGGCAAGCGAAGCGAGCCTGACGGCTAGTAATATTCCCAGGAATAGCTCTGATTGAAGTAGCAGTGCCCAATCATTTTTTCCGCGATAAATGCATTTCAATCTTAAAATTGGTGCCAACCTAACAACGTCAACTCAACTTAATGCCAACCCTTCAAATTATTAATTTAGTTACCAGTTAACAACTGTTTCGAAGAGGTACTCTCTCTAGATTATAGTTCTATATTATCATATGGTATGGACATTTCAATTTATTATAATTAAGTGTGCCGGGCACTCTTTTTTAATTCAGGCCTTTTCCCAAGTTATAATAGTAAATTCAATACGCAATAGACTAGAGCCATTATTGTAAGTGAGTTAGCGAAATAAATTATTTTCTCTCTCTATTATGAACGGCCATGACTTCGAGTTTCCCATGATAGATATTTAAAAATTGTGGCTCCGAGTCGTCGAGGAATGTAGATTATGGAATTATCTCTAAAACTTAGCCTTCCTGTCGCGACATAAAGTGCGATAAGTTGGAAAACAGCAAGCAATGAAATTATAACAAACTATCGATTTTGCAGTTACTATTTGGTCCAAAGGCTCTAGAAGCCACGCGACGATTGGTCAAATTGATTCCGCTAAGGTACGTAAAATAAGGTTAAAATATAATTTAGGGAATTTAATTAATTGAAACTTCAATCAAAGAGTATTTTATCAACAAAGCCTGTTATTTTTCAAGTTAATAATGTTGATCGAGAATAATCCTTTTGATTTTATCAGTGATGGAAGATACTTATAATTTTTTTCTAAAGAAGTATAGAAAGTTTTCAGTTACGTTACATTTGAGTTATTGTTTCTGGAGATATATTATTGTAGAGTATTGCTGAAAGTCAGGAAGATAGCCTTTAAATTGGAATGAAATTTTTAAGATTATGTTCATATTGAGTTTATGACATTTTATAATTTATATTTTTCAGACTCTGTTTTCTTATGTCATTAAGGCTTTCGAATGATTTAGTAAATTTTTAATGATAGAAATCTTAATAGATGAAGAAGGAAGATTTTCTTTTCCAGGAAATTAATATTAATGAATGTTCAAATTTAAATACAATTTAAATCATTTTCTATGTGTCTACTAATTTTATTTAATTAAAGGTAAAAACTATCTACAAGATGAATCTTATAAGGCAAACATTATTTTTACCTTGAAGTGAAATTTTCAATATTTTTTTCTTTTATTGTGTTATAAAGTGTCTTGTTTTATTTGGTGATAAATTCATAATTCTAGTTGATACTCGTTTTTGGACTTGTATTTGTAGGTAAATCAAATCATAAACTCTGGAATGTTCATTTTTAATTAAGGTTCTGAGCAGTTTTGGGCGAATGCCCGTGGTGTACACTTGGATTGCGTCCTATAGTTCATAAATAATAAATAAAATAAATGTTGGCTAGTGCACAAGTTTCCAACAATACTAGCCGAGCTACTATATGAAAAATTATATTTGATTTCGCAAACCAAACGAAAAATATCATTTAAGTTAGCATCATTTCAATTAACATCAATTAACATTCAATTAACATTTCAATTAGCATCATTTCAGTTAACATCATAATTAATGAAGTATTCATTTTCTAAAAACATTATATTAATTTATTACGGGTGTTTTCATAAATGTTGCATTGTATATTAATGACACTCTGGCAAGTAAATTCGTTTTAATTCAATCTTAAATTTTGAGAATGAAATCAGAACGTCAAGATAAAATCTAAATTAAATAACAGAATAAACTCCTGTTTTAGCTTTTGATGAATTGTAGGAAGAGTTGGAAATTAATGCTGTAATACATTTATTTACAGCGGTTCATGTGTGTCCCCAAACCAACTTCTTGTACTACCACCCCTTTGGTTCCGCAACTTTATGTAACACCGCTTCAAGACACCCGTTCAGACGACAGGTCTAGGGACGTAAGAGGACGTCGCCGTCAAGCCAAATTCAACCGGTAAAAGCTCACCGCCAAAAACAAGGTACTGTAACCCCGACGATAAAGCAACGTACAGACCAACGAAAGTGCAGTGTAGTGAAACAAAGGTTCATTCGAGAATGTCAATCAAAAGTGGGGATTCAAAATTATTATGAAATGGGTTATATGGGTTACTATCGACGAAACTTGGGTTCAACGGGCTTTTCTTTTTCGAGTAATTCCATGTTGAAATTAACTTGTTATTTGATGACTGATATTGTTTGGTTTTGTGACGTATTGCTATCTAATCGGGGATAGTAATGCGCCCCCAAATCAGATGAAGAATGTCAACAAAGTAACATGAAATTGTTGTTTCTGTTGTTCGATTTTCGTTGCCAATGTTTATTGAAGCTGTTTGTATTTTTCAATTATTTCAAATTGTAGTGTTATTCTATAGTATAAACCTATTAAATCAGGCATGGCAAGATTAATTGAAGTTTTCTTGACTCTAGCCCGTTCACCTGCATGAATTAGGTATAGACTCAGGTATTTTCTAGATGTGTCGGCCTATTTCTAAATTCTAAATTTTATTCAAAATTGTCTTCTTTATCATCTTTTAAAAGGTCAGGCACACATAAGAGATTGGAATAAGAAGAATATACATGCTAAAAGACAAACTTTAAACCCTTAAAAACCACCCTCAGAGTTATTTTTTTTTCAAATCCGTTCCTAGTGCGCCTCTCAAGAGCCAACTGAACATACCTACCAAATTTGAAAGTTTTTGGTCCGGTAGATGTTTAGTTCTGCGAGTGAGTGAGTCAGTCAGTGAGTGAGTGCCATTTCGCTTTTATTACTTTCCTTGCCCTGTTACCATGTTATTTACTATTATATAGGTAAGGAAAGTATTGCTTTCTGAAAAAAATTGAGGTAACCCAATTTCTAAATTTCTATACGTCTCAAGGTCCCCTGAGTCCAAAAAAGTGGTTTTTGGGTATTGGTCTGTATGTGTGTGTGTATGTGTGTATGTGCGTCTGTGTACACGATATCTCATCTCACAATTAACGGAATGGCTTAAAATTTGAAACTTGAGGTCCTTACACTATAAGGATCCGACACGAACAATTTCGATCAAATGCAATTCAAGATGGCGGCTAAAATGGCGAAAATGTTGTCAAAAACAGGGTTTTTCGCGATTTTCTCGAAAATGGCTCCAACGATTTTGATCAAATTCATACCTAAATAGTCATTGATAGGCGAATGTGAAAAATATTTGTTTATTTTAAAATAATCTGTCTTCAAATTACGTACTATTTACTGGAGTCAAACTACGTAATAAGGATTTGGTGAAATCCACCAATCGCAGCACTTATTTAAATAATATCATTATATCAACTGCCACAAATCCCATATCTGTAAAAATTTCAGGAGCTCCGCCCCATCTATGCAAAGTTTGATTTTAGATTTCCAATTATCAGGTCTCAGATATAATTTGAACGGAAAATTTCGAGTGGAAAAGATTGAGCGTGAAAATATCTTCAATATTAATGTTTAGTAACATTTTCACCTAAAAAATGGAAATAGGCTCGAAATTCGAGAGAATGTGATTATTCAATTGCAAACTGTTGGCAACTGTTGATTCTATTAAATCATTCACTATGATGAGATAGCAGACATAGTGTGTCTCCAGCGTTATATTCCTGTCACCAGCTGGCTCAGATTTTATAATAGTAGTCTTGAGATACGCGGGAACACTAGCGTCAGGTGATCAATTTTCATAACGGCAGGGAAAGTTGTGTGAGTGTGCCACTCCAGATTTTATATATTGAAGATTATAATTTGCATGTGGGCGAATGTGAAAAATATTTGTTTATTTTAAAATAATCTGTCTTCAAATTACGTACTATTTAATGGAGTCAAACTACGTAATAAGGATTTGGTGAAATCCACCAATCGCAGCACTTATTTAAATAAGATGTGAATTTGGAAAGAGAAAGTATCGTCAAAAAAGAAGAGAGGAGAGATTCTCACTTGCTTGCTAGAGGTCACCAGAGTCGCCAGCAAAACTTGAGAACAGTGGACTATTCATACGTGTTTGTTAAAACATGTTATGCCAAAATTAAAATTAAAATTTTATTATTAATCAAATTATTATAACTCAGTGAAGTTGCTATATGACAAGAGTTACTAAATTAATTATTTCCCAACTGAAGAAGACGTCACCAGCCCACCGGACTAATAAGGCACAGGACACACGAGGCGGAAACCATGTCACATCTTCAAGTTTGGGAAAGTCTTTGCACGTGAGTTGTAAATTCAAGAAGGCCCTCATTGCTTTGAATTTATGAACATAATACAGCTAGCTTGTCAAAAGTTACATTTGAAAATGAAGCTTGATTAATAAATTACTTGTGCATTTAGTTAAGAATAAGTCTTACTAAGAAATCTGATGATAATTAAAGAATTAAGTGGCCACAGAGCTACTATGTATAGGCATTTTGAATTATCCTATTGGCTTATATCATTATTTTTAATGTCATTATTGCATGAAGACAATTATGAGAAGGCTCAAAGTTTCAAAGATAATTTATTTTATCCAAGTTCCACTGTATGCCGAACTCAAGCCCTGAGATTTATGAATATTAAATCATTTGATATATTATTGGAATCTAGAATTATAGATTCATTCGACAAGCGAAAGCAAGTCGAGAAATCGAGCCCATATATATCTCGACTGATATATATATATATATATATATATATATATATATATATATATATATATATATATATATAATTGTATGCTAATAATAAAATACAAGATTTATTATTTGATACAAACAAGCCTAGTAAAATTTAAGTGAGCTACCGCTGTGATATTTTCTTTCATATATATTCTCATATTGCTTTATATTTATTCATATTTTATTATCGCTAGTTGAATCTCTGTGTAATACATGGATTTTATTTGTTATATGGTGTACCTTTCATTTATAACCCTATCTCCATGCATGACCAATTTGGTATTAGCACATCATTTCATTATTGACGTAATAATAAATGTATCATCCAACTATATTCCTCACCGAATGTGTTGGACAAATCAGCGATATACAGCATTGATTATTATCAAATCTTCAGAAATATCACGTTCTCAAGATTTATTTTAATTGTTCAGCATCATCGAAATTGAATCGATTGAAACACTGTGCCGTGCTATGAATTTGGAAAGTTAATTTGGAATTTAGAATTTAGAAGCACACACAATATAACTTAATAAAAGGGATTCTTGATAAACATACCTAGTGCTAGAGAACGGGGAATCCAGAAATGACAAGAGAGACAACGAAATAGAGAGAAGTTATTAACTATATTGTCACCTCTTACAGTTAAATTTAACAATTAATAAAACAAAATGAAGTTACATCATGAAAACCGAAAATAAAATTACTAAATTTGGAAAGTTATCTCTGATATAGATAATTCGGTAATAACCTACTCTGTCTGCTTTACATTGAAAACGTTTTAGATTGAATCATGAGAAGCTTTAAGGACTCTAATTTCAGAAAGGAGAATTGGAATATATCATAGATATTTCTCAGGAGTTAATCATAAATAACAATACATCTTTTAAAAGAAATATCAACATAAAATTCATAAAATTTCTAGAACATTTAGAACACACTTGGAAACTTTTAAAACACTATCAAAACATTATCAAATATTAATAATCCCCAATAATAACTATTCCGTATCTTTATATCATGAAAGCTGCAAAGACAAATATCCCTCAAGTATCACCTCACGGAATTTTATATAGGAAGACTATTCAAAAATATGTGTTATCAAAACAAATTTAGAAAAGCTTGGGTCCTTGAAACTTCTATTCGATCCTTTACAACTTTAAGACCAAAATTATTTTAAAACATTAATTTATCAATAAGGGACCTTTAAACATTTCATATACTAATTCAACATTCAGTAGTTTAGTAGATTATAAAATATACATATAAAGAAAACTGAAATTCCCAGCTGGATCCTTACAGAGAAAATATGGCCTCACATTTCAATGTAAAGATACAACCGAAAATCTATTACTCAAACCAAATTAATAAAATTTGTAAACTATCCATCCCCAATTTCCAAAGTTACGATTTAACAAAAGTCTAATTCCGCACGTTTTAATTGATTGGAAGTCTACAGTCACTAAAACCCATTCTGTCACATCCGGAGTTCCTGGGACGTTTGTTTAATTTGGAAAAAGTTGTTACCTCAAAGCTGTTTCTCCAACTCAAATTTAGGCTCGGTGATTGAGCTCTACCATCAGGAGACAGCATACCCCAGGCTTCTAGGACTGCCATCGATTCAGAGGCTTAGTGGCTTAAAGACACACGTTCATGAACCCGTAAATTGATGGTCTCGTACATTGTTGGACCCATACTTTGATTTTCCCATACTTTAATGGACCACTGTTTGTACTTTGACCACTGTTAGAATAAAAAAATAAACTAGGATAATACAAATTAACTCAACTTCAGTGATATCATAAAGTCGACCTACTTTAGGTTATATAAAACTCAAATCAATACTTATTACTTTAAAACACAAATAGACATTACCTACTTCAATATCTTGATCTAATAGAAAAGAATTTATTTGTAATCAGGGTCATGCCCTTTATACAAAGAGATGAGTACATAGTATTCCATAATAGGCCTACATAATTCACAAGTTGATTGAACAACTTTTCATAACAAGGTCTAATACTGTCATTAAATTTAGGTTAATAGCTTCCTCTTCTAAAAATAATTTAAAATCAAAAAAATTCAATTTCTTCCAATAGGTACTCTACATTTCTAAATATTACACTCAAATGTATCTCTCACAAAAAATTTAACACTCTGATGGGAGCTTTCATCGATTATAATTTCCTTAATTATATTATAATCTATGACGTACCTTTAGTAGCGGTTATAGGAGGAAAATCTCCATTGTGAGGTGACAATTTGATATCCTCTCTTCTCAATTGAAGCAACTACTGAGGCGGAAAAAACTAAAAATGCTCCTGGAACAAAAGGTTCCAGAGCCAAACACTAAAAAAAGCCTAAAGCTGGCATGAAAGCCATGACTAACACAAAGTTCCGTTACTACATTTTGTACTGCTTATGACAGAGGACAGACGCTGAGTGAATGCACTTCGCTTTTCTCATCTTGCCGTGGACAGCTGTAAACGGCCTTACTAGATAGGAACCTAACCAACGTTAACTGTGATTGGGAGTTACTATTTTCTAGGAAAATTTCCACCAATAGAAGGAAGCGGTACAACTACAATTCAAGATACATTCTCCCACCAAGTGACAGTTATTTTTCATTGACAGCTATAAATTCCTTGCTTTATAAGGTCATGAACTCGACTGATGCTCCAGGAAAATTGTTGTTTTTCTTAGTACTATAACTTCTACGCACACACTTACAGAGTCGACACAACACAACGCAGAAAAGCAAAACAGCAAAATCCATTTTCATAACAGGCTAACTTCTCATGATAATTCGCAAAATCCTCATCGTTCACAATTGGAACAATGAAAATTGTTACAACACAGGGTCATAGTATTAAGTTGGAGCAGCAATATGAATTAAATGCGATTATAAGGAATTCTGATAGGGTGTCGCCTTTGATCCCACTCAGTATTATCTATCATTGCTGACCCCTTTGTCAGATGGTAACGATTTGGATTGGTGTCGATGCTATGTTGTCTTGCACAATATTTAGATTCCTTATATTTATCTTCCACTTCAGCATCTATAATTGCAGAATCATCCAGAGCAATGGTAAGAATTGCAGACCGACAAAATGGCAGCAGATTGCAGCAACTGCGAGCAGAATTTTATAGCTCTGAAGAGCAGGTAAGAACACTGTGGTATTTTTATTTCAGCAGGAGTGAACGTAAAAATTCTTTGATCTCATTTGCTCTACCGATTATAGCCAGCTGGGCATATGTACACCCAAAAGGGACATTACATAACATGTCACACCAGCGTGGGGGCATATTATTTGATGTGTATCCCAATTACAAATTATTATCAAAACAGACACTATGCAGGACAACCAACGGCTTCAAATTTGAGCCGCTCTCCAAGGAATCTTGGAGATCATCTCAATTATTTTTGTGATATTTATTCATGTAAACCTTTAGGATCCTTAGAACATTTTCCAAACTTTGAAGAGAAAGAGTCGAAAAAATATCATGAAAGCTAGAACAGGCAGATATCCAAAAGAGGAAGTTGATAGACTCCATCAAGTAGTAAGGATAGAAAATAATATGATCAAAGTCAACGACTGAAAATAAGAGAAAAAATTGAAAAGCCAATAATGTGAGATCAGTAGAACCAGGAAGAGTGGTGGAACAGAAGAGAAATGATGAAGAAGAAAAATAAGAAGAAGTAGTATTAGTAGAAGAAGGACAAGCAAATGAGAAGAAAAATACGAACAGAGATAAACTATGAAGAAAATAGAGAATGAGGAAAATGGCAAGAAGCCTAGTTGGCGACTGGGAAAAAACTGAATGGTAGACTAATAGTTAGGGCGAATGTGGCTGTTTGTAAAACGACAGACTTTATAGTCGTCATTGCTGTGGAATGAATGGTAGGCAGTCGTCATTTCTAGTCCTCATATAACTGCCTTTCGACCATTTCTCCTTTCACACGATCATTCCTCCTCCTTCTCGCCCTCCTTCACCACCATCATCTTCTCTTGCTCTTTTCCAGTACCTCGTCTTCCTTCAGCCCATCCGCCACCTTCTCCTTGCCTCATAACGACTTCAGTCGAACTATTATCCGTCCTAAAACATTTTCAAACCTACTCTGTTGATTCTATTTCCATTTGCCACTGTAATAGAACTTTATAACTTGCGCGCTGAAACGAGAGTATCTATCTACTACTATGTCGGCCACTTCAGTAGTATAATCAATAAAACGTTCACTTATATTCCTTTCTGGCACTTAGACCTAATCGTGACACTCTGGGACGGTCATTTCAATTCCGACAGTAAATTTTCAAGTTTTCGTATGACGAGGGAAACCGTTGTCAAGACTTTAACTGAAGTGATAAACGATAACTACTGCAGATTTAGATGTAGCACATCTAATATCAGGATATGTGATAGTGCTTGATTGCTCAATTTTTTTCAAAGCTCTAATATACAGTTGGTCCTATTACACAGTTGATTCTCGTTATGATTGGAAATGTGAGAACGTGATTGACAATAATTTCTACTACACTTGACCTCGAGATTTCCACACATTCCTTTAATTGTTATATTTTCGATACTTCTTGGACTTCACTTCTCCTCATTGCTTGAAAAAATTTTACAAAATTATTATGAATCAACTCGATTATTTTCATGATTGACCGAGCGAAGTGAGGTCTAAGATTCAATCGACGGCTCCTTTTCCTCTTACATCATCCTTGAAATGCAAAATTTCCAAAAAAACTTGTATATACGTCGACGCGCAATTTGAAAAGGAACATACCTGTCAAATCTCATGAAAATCTATCACCGCGTTTCGCCGTAAATGCGCAACATATAAATATATAAACATTTAAAAAACATTCAAACATTAAGAGAAATGCCAAACCATCAACTTGAATGTCTTAGACCTCACTTCGCTCGGTCAACTAGTATCTTATTGAATAGAATGGACTTGTAGAAGAAGATGGACTTGCAGACTCATGAAATACCAATATACCGAAGATCAATAAATCTCTCCATAATTAGAATGAGATAAATGGAATAGAAGTATTAAAAATATTGTACCTGAAGAATGTACAACATCCTACTACCAGTTCACCCAAATCAAAATGAACATAATAAAGTGAATGAAGTCACGTATACAGCTGACATTATTGATGTTTTAAGAACTTTTCAGATAAGCAAATCGTACAGCCTCGGGCTACAAGTATTCAGAAGATGGGTGACAATAAAATATTCAAACAATGCTCAACTTGAACTAAGAATGCATTCTGTCTGCGAAATCTGAAACAAAGTTTCCAAGTCAGAAACTTCATTACTTGGAGTCGTCTAGGCATTCAATAGTGAAGTTTAGATTGATACTCGAGGAGAGTTCAGGCTTATAAACTCACATCATAAAACTATTACTTGTTGCGATGAAACTTATCCTGGTGGAGAACATTTTAATCACTATTAAAAATGCATGTTTTTATTTCGAAGAAAATATTGCACTGATGAATCAGATTTTTCAAATAGTAAACGTAAAGGAATTGTATCTCAAAACACGTCTAATAATAATAAACAAAATAAAGTGAGAATAAATTCAAGAAAGTTATATTTTAAGTAATCCTTGATAGTCTATATAAGAAAAGAAAAAAGTTGTTTCTAATTCACTTGTTGTTTTTTCACATCCAGAAACTACTGCCATCTACCAGAAGAATCAAAAAGTGATACAGTTCGTATTGTCACGAATCATAGATTGTCCAATCATGAGTGAGAGGGCGGGATGGCTTGGAGGTAGGTATGTAGACCATGTTTAGAAGTCTCAATCTTGTTTGTGATTGACCGATCCTTTCCATACTTTTTCAAATTGAAATGATTGAAATAAGAAGGAAATTGTAATACGTGTGAAGGAAAGTCAGATAATAGTTTGAAACTATATAAAACTTACTTATAAAATGTTATAACTTGGCTGGTCACACATCGTTTAGTCAAGACAAGACTAGTCACGTTTAGTCACAATACTTCACATAGTTGCTTATGGATTCATGTCTAATTGCAATGAATAAGCAGCGTGAATTGCGTCATAAGCAACAATGTGAAGTATTGTGACTAAACGTGACTAGTCTTGTCTTGACTAATCGGTGTGTGACCAGCCTAATGAAATTCAATAATAATATTATAGTTTTCAGAGATCGGTTGAAGGTCAGAGCTATCAACGCTCATTTATCCACCATAGCAGTTATTGTGATGAAAATTTACAGAAAATTAATGAATAATTATTCATTATCTCAGTGGTGTACAATTTATTATGATTTAAGATGGAGGAGAACTTGATAAGTAATAGAAAAGAATGATTACGGAACGTAGTTCCTGTGGAAAAAATGTATAGGGTGAATAAAAGAGTATGTACAGGAGAACTAGGGAAGGAGTAAAAAATAGTTGATGGAGAAGTTGTGAAGTGCGAGTAGTACAAAGGAAGGGAAGGAAGAACGAGAGTATGTAGGAAGAAGTGACCCTGAAGGAATGATATAACCCAGAAGAAGGTCGAGGCATAATGGGAAAGACAATTGGCTGTCTGGATGGTAGACACATAACATGTTTATTTCCCTAATTGCTCTTTTCTCCCCATTGCCGACT
This sequence comes from Nilaparvata lugens, assembly GCF_014356525.2. NCBI lineage: Eukaryota > Metazoa > Arthropoda > Insecta > Hemiptera > Delphacidae > Nilaparvata > Nilaparvata lugens. The sequence goes on from NC_052509.1 coordinate 31,508,829, forward strand.
CTGGCACCCTTCATCTTTTCCTGTCATCATCATTATCTTCATCATCCCCATCTCAGCTCAGAGTCCGCAGAATCCATTCAAGTGCTTTCCATCGAAGTACCTCGGCATTACACACATTATGTGTAGAAAACCCGTTTTTCTTCTACTTCTTCATTTCATCTCCTTCACCCACTCACCCCTCTCTCATTGCCCTTCTTCAACCTTAAATCTCTCATCTCATTTCCTCCTCTCTCGTTTACTCAAGTACATTGTGATCTGCAATAACACTACTGTTAAGATATCGTCTTTCCTTTTTCAGCAGTAATAAACAACCTTTCCAAAAGGAAGATTTCTCCTTTTTCCAGTCGACAATGCTATGGAGGACCTTGTACGAGTAATATTCTTCCGATTAGTATTGTATTTCATAATCTTACACTCTTGCTAAAATGTTCTGTTGAACGATTTTGTAGTGTTGTACAGCATTTTTGAATAGAATAATTGTATCTCTGGAGCAATCGTTTCCATTATTCCATTTTAATAATACATATATAAATGAATAAGTCATTCACCCTATCAACTAATGAATTTGGTTGGTTTTAAACTCTTGGTTGGTTTCAAAATGCATCCCAGTTAGAGACTGAATCAACTTACAGAAAACTACAGCTTAGTTGAATCTTACATCCTAAAATTGAAATACTGAGTTGAAATAATAGAGTTAATATCGGGGCAGCGAGCTTCACTCGTTATTTTTATTTATTGATATACAGAACACAAAATTCTCTAAAATGATCGTGTTTATATTTTTCAGCTGGCTATACGTCAACTTATGAATTTCGGAGATGCGATATTTTGATTTTCCAAAGAATCACTCGCTCACTTTTTACTATCCTCAGACGACGAAAGTCTCAGCTATTTCAGCCAAGGATGAATTATCCTTTTAATGTCGTTCAGCGAGTTTTCCCAAGGATGAGACCCAGTGCAATCGAATTTTTATATCATAAACCTACTATGTTCCAAATTTCGTGAAGATCGTTGGAGCCGTTTTCGTGATCCGTTGAGCATAAATAACCAGATATAAATATAAATAAATAACCGGATATAAAAATACAGAAATTGCTCGCTTAATATAATAGGAATTAAACAGATTCATACCTGGACTGGCATAAAACATTCAAATTTGCAATATTCTCCACCCTGAACATAGATTTGTTTTCATTTTATAAAACCAATGAGGCTTAAATTTTTTGGCTATTAAAACAAATAGTTATGATTTGTAATTAATGTTGTTGTCAGTTTGAATGTATGAATCTATTTCATTGTATGAATGAAGATCTACAACTATCTGCACACTTTCCCATGGATTGAGGAAGTTGAAAATACTGAAATTCGAAACAAATTATTCAAATAGGCATAATCAGATTGCAAATAATCTGGTCAGTGGTGTTACTGGGTAGTCTATGAACCTTATAAGCAATAAGTTCGCTGAACAGCCATTATAAGCTAGCAACATGCAAGACAAGTAAACAAGCGGAGTGGGTGAGATTTTGTCATGAGCTGAAGAAGTAAGGTAACGGTGGCCGTGACGATAAGTGATCAGGGCACACGACTCGCTGGAGTCACGGCAAGGTCAGAGGTTGACCGGAAGTGTGAATTTGTCAAGAGGTGACGTCGTGTCAGGAGTCACGATGCTAATTTCATTATCTCATGATTTTCGAAGGGCTGCGGGGAGTCGTGACACGGTCCAATGAGTCACCCGACTGGGGTCTGCTACCCGTTTCGGGGTGCACTCGATTCACGTCACCACTTTTCTTGATCGGTGTTTCATGTCTGGACAATCAGAAGCTGCTTGACATCCAAAGACCAATCACGGTTGAAAGCTAGATATAAATCTGTATTGGAAAAATGTTAAAACATGTTTTAATAATACAACTTTTGTTCCTATATGGTACAGACTAGAACCAAAGTCCACAGCTTTAGGGAGAAAAAGTGGTATCTCTTTAAAACTCTTAACAGAGATGTGGAGCCACTTGGTGTCTGAGAATGTTCTTCCTGATTTTGGGATGTATCAGTGACAGGATGAATGTTTCTTACAGAACGGTACTTCTCACCTAGGTGAAATCCTAGCTATTTTCAGTGTATTATACCTGTTTCCCATATTATAGGGCTTCTATTTTAATATCCAAGGGTCTGGGATTTTACCAATGTAATATTCGGAACTGTTACGAGGACAGAGATGTTGAAATTGTTATTGAACTGAATTGATTGATGATGAAGCTTGATTAGGCCCATCCTCTTTTGTGCTCTTGAATCGATATCGTTCATTATCCTCAAGTTCAATTCCATACTCCAGGGTGGAATCTCGCATTGGGACAATGGAAAAGTATCGTCGGAAGAAATACATCAGAGCAACAATACCAGCACGGAGGGACTACTCCTATAAGAAAACCGGGTGATAAATGGATTTGTTAGAAAAATGAATGCGATGACAACACACAGAAAGAATTATGGTTGTTTTTTTATAATTTCCACTCGGTGTGATTGGATGATCGAGAACTCGGCAAAGATATTGTGTATCGGGGGAAGAAGTGACGACGATATTTTTCATTTCTGTTGCCGGTTTTTTATCGCCGGTCCTATTTTTGTCTCGGCTCTTGCGCTGCTGGACAGCGGAAATAATAACAGTGTCGCTCCCACTGTTTGATTGTGTTTTCTATTGTTATTGAGATGTCACGATTTTATTAGATTTTCAATAAATGAGGGTTGTTTGATTTATTGTCGTCGACTAGAGTTAACGCCATTATTCTTATCAGGTTTGCATTACAAGATCATATCCAGGATTACTTCGTGGAGGAAACCGTAGTCATCTATTTCCAGGCTGAGAATGTTACTTCAACCAGTGGCATTTGGGCTGATTGTGAGTAAACTGAACATTGATCGTTGAAAACAAGTGGTTGGTTGTTGGTGATCACAAACATTGGAATTGCACTAGATTCACTGAGTAATTATCCACTTTCACCTGTACTCAATAATAGAATGAGCATAATACCCATTTCGATGGGGATTGATATCAGAAGAAGATAACTGCCCAAACAAAACTTGAGATTTTCCCATTATGAATTACATTTTCATCCTTGATATTTTTCATTACTCATGATATTCAAAAATCTTTATGAGATCATGAGGGCTTATTTTTAACCCATGATGATGGAGTTTACAGAAGAACATTAAGAACTGTGTAACTTGTAACACTAATGATGTATTTATTTGCCCGGAATATAGTAATATTTCCTCCTCAACGAAGATTTCCATTCATTACATTCTTGGAAACCATGATAAATGGCAGATTTTAACTGAGAATCAAGTGGAGAGTTGTTGGAATGCGGAATAATCATTAATAGGGTTTATAAAACTCATATTCATGATAGGTATATGATATGAAACTGATCAAATTCCATTTGTTCTAATAGTAATAAAAGGTTTTAAAGTAGAGTGAAATACCTCTCATAGATTATGTCACTGCAAATTTGAAATACTGAAGCAATAAAACTGAAAATGAAACCACTCAATAATTCACAAGTTTTGACAAAGACTGGTAACCCAGAAATGTAATTACAGTACAAGCTATCCGTGCTCGATGCAATAGGTTCACAATTATTCAACAGCACAAGATGCCTTATTAGATGGTTACTTGTGCAATATTCAGACCTCATTTCGTGATTAGAGAGGTAATTTGCCAACAATGAGACATCACTGCAGTTTTACATGCAAATCTCAATAACTGACCATGCATCATGGTAAACTGCAGTTTGCCTGTTGGAATTTCTCGTTAAAAGTATGCGATGAGCTGGGTACTAATTGATCTTCCTTTGTTATGAAGGTCGTTCATCATTGCTATAATGTGCCTCTGAGTAGCAAACCTTGATAGAGCTATTAAAAAGCCCCGATTGGCTCAATGTTCAAACACTAGACTAGACAGTTCAATGAACTATTGTATTATGCGATGAGATCTAATATCTCACACGAAGATATGAGAATATTTCCAGTACAACTGAAAAAGTAAAGATATTTTCATCTCAGAATACACAACTTTGAATCCATGGAGAATAAAATATTCACTCATCAAATAGCCCATATTTATCATCAAAGTATCATTTTAACATACTACCAATCAGACGTCTTCAATAGATAATGCGTTTCAGATAACAGGAATCTTTGTACTTTTTACTTTCCTTGCCCTATTACCATAGGTGAGGAAAGTATTACTTTCCGAAAAAAAAGGTACACAAATTTCTAAATTTCTATACGTTTCAAGGTCCCCTGAATCCAAAAAAGTGGTTTTTGGGTATTGGTCTGTATGTGTGTGTGTGTGTGTGGTGTGTGTGTGTGTGTGTGTGGGTGTGTCTGTGTGTGTGTGTGTGTGTGTGTGTGTGTGTGAGAGAGAGAGAGAGAGAGCGTCTGTGTACACGATATCTCATCTCCCTATCAACGGAATGACTTGAAATTTTGAACTTAAGGTCCTTCTTCTATAAGGATCCGACACGAACAATTTCGATCAAATTGGATTCAAGATTGTGGCTAAAATGGCGAAAATGTTATCAAAAACAGGGTTTGTCGCGATTTTCTCAAAAACGGCTCCAACGATTTTGATCAAATTCATACCTAAAATAGTCAATGATAAGCTCTAGCAACTGCCACAAGTACCATATCTGTAAAAATATTAGGAGCTTTACCCCATCTATGCAAAGTTTGATTTTAGATTCCCAACTAATTGTCTTCAGATACAATTGAAAAAAAAATTAAAGTGGAAACGATGGAACATGAGAATCTTTACAATTAATGTTTAGTGACATTTTCACCTAAAAATGAAAATAAGCTCGAAATTCGAGAAAATATGATTATTCAATTGCAAACTGTTGGCAACTGTTGATTCTATTAAATCATTCACTATGAAGAGATAGCAGACCCCGTGTGTCTCCAGCGTTTTTGTCCTGTAACCAGCTGGCTCAGATCTTAGAATAGTAGACTTGAGATGTGCGTGAACACTAGCGTAGCTGATCAATTTTCATAATGGCAAGGAAAGTTGTGTGAGTGCGCCACATCAGATTTTTTCACTTTCCTTGCCCTATTACCATAGGTAAGGAAAGTATTGCTTTCCGAAAAAAATTAAGGTACCCCAAATTCTAAATTTCTATACGTTTCAAGGTCCCCTGAATCCAAATAAGTGGTTTTTGGGTATTGGTCTGTATGTGTGTGTGTGTGTGTGTATGAGTATATGTGCGTTTGTGTACACGATATCTCATCTGCCTATTAACGGAATGAATGGAAATTTTAAACTGAAGGTCCTTTTTCTATAAGGATCCAACACGAACAATTTCGATCAAATGTAATTCAAGATGCGGCTAAAATGGCGAAAATGTTGTCAAAAACAGGGGTTCTCACGATTTACTCGAAAACAGCTCCAACGATTTCGATCAAATTCATACCTAAAATAATCAATGATAAGCTCTATCAACTGCCACAAGTACCATATCTGTTAAAATATAAGGAGCTTCGCCCCATCTATGCAAAGTTTGATTTTAGATTCCCAACTATCAGTCTCCAGACACAATTGAAAAAAAAATTAAAGTGGAAAGGATGGAGCATGAAAATCTTTACAATTAATGTTTGGTGACATTTTCACCTGAAAATGAAAATAAGCTCGAAATTCGCGAAAATGTGATTATTCAATTGCAAACTGTTGGCAACTGTTGATTCTATTAAATCATTCACTATGAAGAGATAGCAGACCTCGTGTGTCTCCAGCGTTTTTGTCCTGTCACCAGATGGCTCAGATCTTAGAATAGTAGACTTAAGATGCGCGTGAACACTAGCGTCAGGTGAAAAATTTTTATAACGGCAAGGAAAGTTGTGTGAGTGCGCCACACCATATGTTTTTATATTTTATTAGAACACTACAATGATGGCACTCATTAGTGAAAATGGCTCTGATGAGTTATGCACTAGTTATTAAAGGCTACTGTACTGGATAATATTTTCATTTCATCTAAAATCTTTTCAATTATGAATTTGAATTTCATAAATTGAAAATTA